>NC_086098.1:103439494-103742525 GCF_963921235.1 Mobula hypostoma | reverse complement strand
AAGAAGCATTTAACGAGTGAGGAGGTCACCATCTTAGAAAATGCCCTTCTTTCTGTCCCCTCAGCTGATTTCTGCTCCATCTGTGGAAGTGTCTCACATTTGGCTTCTTTAACCACCTCAAGACCCACAAAAGGAGAGTGGAAGAACTCATTCCACGGGATTAGGTGGCAAGGTAGCATAGCTGTTCGCCATTATCGTGGCAACACATACAAAATGCTGGAGGAACTCAACAGGCCAGGCAGCATCTAGGGAAAAAATAGAGTTGACGTTTCAGTCCAAGACTCAAGGGTTTCTGCATTTTTCCATAGATGCTGCCTGGCCTGCTGAGTTCCTCCACCAATTTGAGGTTGTTGCTCAGATTTCCAGCACCTGCAGATTTTCTCTTGTTTGTGTTTTTAGCTATTATAATGCCAAGGTTCAATTCCACCACTGTCTGTATGGAGTTTGTATGTTCTCCCTGTGACTGCATGGGTTTCTACTGGGTGCTCTGGTTTCCTCCCACATTCCAAAATAGGTGAGTTAGTCACATGGGTATAAATGGGCAGCATGGGCTTGTTGTGCCATAAAGATCTGTTACTGTACTGTATCTCCACATAAAAAGTCAAAATAAAAGCAAGGGAGGAAGACATGCATTGCATATGATGTTTAATCCCAAAGCATGGAGGACCTGGAAGAAAAATTACAGGCTTTGTGAGTATGACAATTAGTCCAGGAATTTACTTTACAATTTAATTAAATCAAATATGTTGGGCCTAAAAAACACAATGTTATCTGATCCAATATCCAGACACACGAGAACAGGAACAAGTGGACGTCAGCCAGTGGGAACAGTGAGAAGAGTTTAAGAGTGAGAAGAGTTTCAAAGGAGATGGTTATTTCTTCAGCTATTTGATCAGGGCACGACTGTGCAAGCGCATGGACATCAGGCAGGTAGAACAGTGAGAAGAGTTTAAAAGAAGACAGCTTTATAGAACAGGCAACATAGTAAAGGGAGGCAGAGTGGGAAGACTTAGGTGATACCAGGTTGAGGCCAAGTAGGTTATCTGTGTAAAATACAGACAGAAAGTATGTGTGCGAGGCTGGTGTTCTGTGCTGGGTGTCAGATGTGGGAATTCCAGGAGACTCCCAGTCTCCTGGACAGCTACATCTGCACCAGGTGTGTCAAGCTGCAGCTCCTTAGGGACCGCGTTAAAGGAATGGAGATGCAGCTAGATGACCTTCGTCTGGTCAGGAAAAGTGAGGAGGTGATAGAGAGGAGCTATAGGCAGGTAGGAGAGGGAAGGGCAAGAGCAGATACTAGAGAGTACCCCTGTGGCTGTCCCACGTAACAATAAGTACTGCTATTTGAGTACTGTTGGGAGGGGGATAGCCTACCTGGGGGAAGCAACAGTGGCTGCACCTCTGGCACAGAGTCCGGCCCTGTGGCTCAGAGGAGTAGTGAAAGGAAGAGAAAAGCTTTAAACTAGATTTGCAGGGGCATGGGAACCAGAGTGCCAGAGCTGACAGTGTAGCTGGGGTGAAAATAAATGATGTTAAAAGTTCAAGCAAATCCGCTAATAGAAAGGTTGTGAGTGGTGGTAAAAATCTTCTGAGGTGTATGTATTTCAATGCTAGGATTATTGCGGGGAAGGCGGATGAGTTGAGGGCGTGGATTGACACGTGGAATTATGACATTATAGCAATTAGTGAAACTTGGCTACAGGAGGGGCAGGACTGGCAGCTTAATATTCCAAGGTTCCGATGTTTCAGATGTGATCGAGGCAGAGGAATGAAAGGTGGGGGAGTAGCATTGCTTGTTAGGGAAAATATTACAGCAGTGCTCAGGCAGGACAGATTAGAGGGCTTGTCTACTGAGTCCTTATGGGTGGAGCTGAGAAATAGGAAAGGTATGGCCACATTAGTGGGGTTGTATTACAGACCACCCAATAGTCAACGAGAATTGGAAGAGCAAATCTGCAGAGAGATAGCAGGCAACTGCAGGAAACATAAAGTTGTGGTAGTAGGGGATTTTAATTTTCCATATATTGATTGGAACTCCCATACTGTTAGGGGTCTAGGTAGTTTAGAGTTTGTAAAATGTGTTCAGGAAAGTTTTCTAAATCAGTATATAGAGGGACCAACTAGAGGGGATGCAATATTGGATCTCCTGTTAGGAAACGAGTTAGGACAAGTGACAGAAGTCTGTGTAGGGGAGCACTTTGGTTCCAGTGATCATAACACCATTAGTTTCAACTTGATCATGGACAAGGATAAATCTGGTCCTAGGGTTGAGGTTCTTAACTGGAAGAAGGCCAAATTTGAAGAAATGAGAAAGGATCTAAAAAGCATGGATTGGGATAGGTTGTTCTCTGACAAGGATGTGATCGGTTGGTGGGAAGCCTTCAAAGGAGAAATTCTGAGAGTGCAGAATTTGTATGTTCCTGTTAGGAGTAAAGGCAAAGTGAATAGGAATAAGGAACCTTGGTTCTCAAGGGATATTGCAACTCTGATAAAGAAGAAGAGGGAGTTGTATGACAAGTATAGGAAGCAGGGAGTAAATAAGGTGCTTGAGGAGTATAAGAAGTGCAAGAAAATACTTAAGAAAGAAATCAGGAGGGCTAAAAGAAGACATGAGGTTGCCTTGGCAGTCAAAGTGAAGGATAATCCAAAGAGCTTTTACAGGTATATTAAGAGCAAAAGGATTGTAAGGGATAAAATTGGTCCTCTTGAAGATCAGGGTGGTTGGCTATGTGCGGAACCAAAGGAAATGGGGGAGATCTTAAAGAGGTTTTTTGCGTCTGTATTTACTAAGGAAACTGGCATGAAGTCTATGGAATTAAGGGAAACAAGTAGTGAGATCATGGAAATTGTACAGATCAAAAAGGAGGAGGTCCTTGCTGTCTTGAGGAAAATTAAAGTGGATAAATCCCCGGGACCTGACAGGGTGTTCCCTTGGACCTTGAAGGAGACTAGTGTTGAAATTGCAGGGGCCCTGGCAGAAATATTTAAAATGTTGCTGTCTACAGGTGAGGTGCCGGAGGATTGGAGAGTGGCACATGTTGTTCCGTTGTTTAAAAAAGGATCGAAAAGTAATCCGGGAAATTATAGGCCAGTAAGTTTAATGTCAGTAGTAGGTAAGTTATTGGAGGGAGTACTAAAAGACAGAATCTACAAGCATTTGAATAGACAGGGACTTATTAGGGAGAGTCAACATGGCTTTGTGCGTGGTAGGTCATGTTTGACCAATCTATTGGAGTTTTTCGAGGAGGTACCAGGAAAGTGGATGAAGGGAAGGCAGTGGATATTGTCTACATGGACTTCAGTAAGGCCTTTGACAAGGTACCGCATGGGAGGTTAGTTAGGAAAATTCAGTCGCTAGGTATACATAGAGAGGTGGTAAATTGGATTAGACATCGGCTCAATGGAAGAAGCCAAAGAGTGGTAGTAGAGAATTGCTTCTCCGAGTGGAGGCCCGTGACTAGTGGTGTGCCACAGGGATCAGTGCTGGGTCCATTGTTATTTGTCATCTATATCAATGATCTGGATGATAATGTGGTAAATTGGATCAGCAAATTTGCTGATGATACAAAGATTGGAGGTGTAGTAGACAGTGAGGAAGGTTTTCAGAGCCTGCAGAGCCTTTCCAGTTGGACCAGCTGGAAAAATGGGCTGAAAAATGGCAGATGGGGTTTAATACAGACAAGTGTGAGGTATTGCACGTTGGAAGGACAAACCAAGGTAGAACATATAGGGTTAATGGTAAGGCACTGAGGAGTGCAGTGGAACAGAAGGATCTGGGAATACAGATACAAAATTCCCTAAAAGTGGCGTCACAGGTAGATTGGGTCGTAAAGAGAGCTTTTGGTACATTGGCCTTTATTAATCAAAGTATTGAGTATAAGAGCTGGAATGTTATGATGAGGTTGTATAAGGCATTGGTGAGGCCGAATCTGGAGTATTGTGTTCAGTTTTGGTCACCAAATTACAGGAAGGCTATAAATAAGGTTGAAAGAGTGCAGAGAAGGTTTACAAGGATGTTGCCGGGACTTGAGAAACTCAGTTACAGCGGAAGGTTGAATAGGTTAGGACTTTATTCCCTGGAGCGTAGAAGAATGAGGGGAGATTTGATAGAGGTATATAAAATTATGATGGGTATAGATAGAGTGAATGCAAGCAGGCTTTTTCCACTGAAGCAAGGGGAGAAAAAAACCAGAGGACATGGGTTATGGGTGAGGGGGGAAAAGTTTAAAGGGAACATTACGGGGGGCTTCTTCACACAGAGAGTGGTGGGAGTATGGAATGAGCTGCCAGACGAGGTGGTAAATGCGGGTTCTTTTTTAATATTTAAAAGTAAATTGGACAGATACATGGATGGGAGGTGTATGGAGGGATATGGTCCGTGTGCAGGTCAGTGGGACTAGGCAGAAAATGGTTCGGCACAGCCAAGAAGGGCCAAAAGGCCTGTTTCTGTGCTGTAGTTTCTATGGTTTCTATGGTTTCTATGATAGGGGACTCTATAGTTATGGGGTCAGACAGGCGATTCTGTGGACGCAGGAAAGAAGTACGGATGGTAGTTTCCCTCCCAGGTGCCAGGGTCTGGGATGCTTCAGCTCACGTCCACGATGTCCTGAAGTGGGAGGGAGAACAGCCAGAGATCATGGTACATTTTGGTACCAACAATATAGGCAGGAAAGGGGAGGAGGTCCTGAAAGCAGACTACAGAGAGTTAGGATGGAAATTGAGAAGCAGGACCACAAAGGTAGTCATCTTGGGATTACTGCCTGTGCCACATGACAGTGAGTATAGGAATAGAGTGAGGTGGAGGATAAATGCGTGGCTGAGCGATTGGAGCAAGGAGCTGGGATTCAAATTTCTGGATCATTGGGACGTCTTTTGGGCAGGAATAACCTGTACAAAAAGGATGGGTTTCACTTGGATCCCAGGGGAACCAGTATCCTGGCGGGGAGGTTTGCTAAGGCTATTGGGCAGAGTTTAAACCAGGATTGCTGGGAGGGTGGGAGTCAAACTGAAGAGACGGAGGAAGAGGCGGTTGGCTCATAAATAGAGAAAGTTTGGAGACAGTGTGAGAGGGAGAATAGGCAGGTGGTAGAGAAGGGATCAATGGTTTGAGATGTGTCTATTTTAATACAAGGAGTATTATGAACAAAGCGGATGAGCTTAGATTGTGGATCAGTACTTGGAGCTATGATGTTGTGGCCATTACAGAGACTTGGATGGCTCAGGGGTAGGAATGGTTACTTCGAGTGCCAGGCTTTAGATGTTTCAGAAAGGACAGGGAGGGAGGGGAAAGAGGTGGGGGCATGGCACAGCTGATCATAGATAGTGTCATGGCTGCAGAAAAGGAGGAAGTCACGGAGGGATTGTCTACAGAGTCTCTGTGGGTGGAAGTTAGGAACAGGAAGGGGTCAATAACTCTGTTGGGTGTTTTTTAATAGACCACCCAACAGTAACAAGGACATTGAGGAGCAGATGGGGAGACAGAGTCTGGAAAGGTGTAATAATAACAGGGTTGTCGTGGTGGGAGATTTTAATTTCCCAAATATCAATTGGCATGTCCCTAGAGCAAGGGTTTTGATGGGTGGAGTTAGAAGTGTTTGGGAAGGTTTCTTGACACAATATGTAGATAAGGCTACAAGAGGAGAGGCTGAACTTGATCTGGTATTGGGAAATGAACCTGGTCTGGTGCCGGATCTCTCAGTGGGAGAGCATTTTGGAGATAGTGCTCTCCCACTGAGAGATCCAGCACCAGACCAGGTTCATTTCCCAATACCAGGGGATGAACCTTTCAAGGGAAGTTAGGAAAGCATTTATATGGAGTAAAGGGGAATATGAGGCTATTAGGCAGGAACTTGGAAGCATAAATTGGGATCAGATTTTCTCAGGGAAATGTATGGAATAAATGTGGCAAATGTTCAGGGGATATTTGCGTGGAGTTCTGCATAGGTACGTTCCAATGAAACAAGGAAAGGATGGTTAGGTACAGGAACCATGGTGTACAAAGGCTGTTGAATATCTAGTCAAGAAGAAAAGAAGAGCTTATGAAATATTCAAAAAACTGGGTAATGATAGAGATCTAGAAGATTATAAGACTAGCAGGAAGGAGCTCAAGAAAGAAATTAGGAGAGCCAGAAGGGGCCATGAGAAGGCCTTGGTGGACAGGATTAAGGAAAACCCCAAGGCATTCTACAAGTATGTGAAGAGCAAGAACATAAGATGTGAGAGAATAGGACCAATCAAGTGTGACAGTGGAAAAGTGTATATGGAACCGGAAGAGATAGCAGAGGTACTTAATGAGTACTTTGCTTCAGTATTCACTATGGAAAAGGATCTTGACGATTGTAGAGATTACTTACAGCAGACTGAAAAGCTTCAGCTTGTAGATATTCATAAAGGCGATGTGCTGGAGCATTTGGAAAGCATTAAGTTGGATAAGTCACTGGGTCTGGACAAGATGTGCCCCAGACGAGGGAGGAGATTGCTGAGCCTCTGGCAATGATCTTCGCATCATCAGTAGTGTCGGGGGAGGTTCTGGAGGATTGGAGGGTTATGGATGTTATTTCTTTAATCAAGAAAAGGAGTAGAGATAGCCCAGGAAATTATAGGCCAGCGAGTCTTGCTTCAGTGGTTGGTAAGTTGGAGAAGATTCTGAAAGGCAGGATTTATGAACATTTGGAGAGGCATAATATGATTAGGAATAGTCAGCATGGATTTGTCAAAGGCAGGTCATGCCTTACGAGCCTGATTGAATTTTTTGAGGATGTGACTAAACACATTGATGAAGGTAGAGCAGTAGGTGTAGTGTATATGGATTTCAGCAAGGCATTTGATTACCCCATGCCAGGCTTATTGAGAAAGTAAGGAGGCATGGGATGCAAGGGGACATTGCTTTGTGGATCCAGAACTGGCTTGCACACAGAAGACAAAGAGTGGTTGTAGACAGGTCATATTCTGCTTGGAGGTTAGTGACCAGTGGTGTGCCACAGGGATCTGTTCTGTGACCACCTACTTTTTGTGATTTTTATAAATGACCTGGATGAGGAAGTGGAGGGATGGGTTAGTAAATCTGCTAATGACACAAAGATTGGGGGTGTTGTGGACAGTGTGGAGATCTGTCAGAGGTTACAACGGGACATTGATAGGATGCAAAACTGGGCTGAGAAGTGGCAGATGAGGTTCAACCCAGATAAGTGTGAGGTGGTTCATTTTGGTGGGTCAAATATGATGGCAGAATATAGTATTAATGGTCAAACTCTTGGCAGTGTGGAGGATCAGAGGGACCTTGGGGGTCCGAGTCCATAGGACACTCAAAGCTACTGTGCAGGTTGACTCTGTGATTAAGAAGGCATACAGTGCATTGGCCTTCATCAATCACCAGATTGAGTTTAGGAGCCGAGAGGTAATGTTGCAGCTATATAGGACCCTGGTCAGATCCCACTTGGAGTACTGTGCTCAGTTCTGGTCTTCCTACAGGAAGGATGTGGAAACCATAGAAAAGGTGCAGAGGAGATTTACAAGGATGTTGCCTGGATTGGGGAGCATGCCTTATGAGAGTAGGTTGAGTGAACTCGGCCTTTTCTCCTTGGAGCGATGGAGGATGAGAGGTGACCTGATAGAGGTGTATAAGATGATTAGAGGCATTGATGGTGTGGATAGTCCGAGGCTTTTTCTCAGGGCTGAAATGACTAGCACGAGAGGGCACAGTTTTAAGGTGCTTGGAAGCTGGTACAGAGGAGATGTCAGGGATAAGTTTTTTACGCAGCGAGTGGTGAGTGGTGAGTGGTGAATGGGCGGTTGGCGATGGTGGTGGAGGCAGAAACAATAGGGTCTTTGAAGAGACCCCTGGACAGGTACATAGAGCTCAGAAAAAGAGAGGGCTATGGGTAACCCGAGGTAATTTCTGAAGGTAAGGAAATGTTCGGCACAGCTCAGTGGGCCGAAGGGTCTGCATTGTGCTGTAGGCTGTCTATGTTTCTAAATTGACTGGAACATGTTTATATTAACTAATGTACAATATGTTCATATGTAGATGTATACACACACAGACACACAGAGACACACACACGCACACGCTCATGCACGCACACACACGCACGCTCATGCACGCACACGCACGCTCATGCACGCACGCACACGCACACACCCACACCCACACATAAGAAATGAAACTTACAGCACAGAAGTCTATTCAGAGAACTATTATGTTCACATTGCTTGTGCTAGTTCTCTGAAGAAACTGCCCCAATTCTCCTGTTTCTCTGCTGCTCTTAACACCCTTAAATCCAAAGAATCTATGTAATCTGTATGTGTACATTATGTGCACGTAACCGTGCCCAAGTACAAGCATGCATACAGATAATTATGATACACTCATGAATATATATGTACTGTCCGTTTGCAAACAGCCCAAAAATATTGGGAGTGCAGACGGTGTGTGATAATTGTATCCAAAAGAGTTTTATCAGTAACGAAAGTCCTAAAATTTGCTTTCTGAAAGAAAGGAATGATCAAAACTGGCGTAGTATTTAGATTAGAATGACTGGGTCTGGATAACATCAGTCAGGCTGTCTAAGTATACAACTGCAATGATACATTCTGAAGATGTAATATTTTGTCTTCCATCATTACAAAACAGGTAATTCTAAGTGCATACACACAGGTAAATTACTGATAAAAGATGGAAAGATCTAAAGAGTATATTTTGATCCCTAATGTGTTAGATATTGAATCAATCAGAGGTGATGCTGAAAGCAATTGAAAAGAGGAGGAATCCAGGCAGTGAGTAAGTATTTTCAGATGGCATGAAGGCATTTTTGACTGAATGATTAAGTGCAAAGCAGATTGTGAGGACTGTATTAAAGGAGAACTTTGGTGTGGGAGTAAGCTCTGGGAATGATAAGCACTTGCCTCGAGATAAATTTCAGGTAATTTGTTTTTTGAGGAGTGATCAATTTGTCTTTTAAATAATCCAATTTAGAGAGCTCTTTTGTGAATTCAACCATGGCAACTGTTCAGCTGCAAAATGTGGAGGACATCAACCAAGAGACTCATTCCTTTTCTTGACATTGTTGTCAAGGCCATATGGCTTTGTATTCTCATTAGACATATATTTGGAGGACAAAGAAAAATAGTCTTAAAAACTGAATAATCTTTAGGTGAACGAGTCCTTGCCTTGGGATCTCAGTGAAACATGCATCCTTTCACTTATTAGCTTCCAAATCAGTACAGCCCATACATGTCAAGACTAAATAAAAAAATAAAAGATCTCCCGAAGAATGGATATGGTTCAGTCACAGCTCTTACTTCTGTTGTACATTCCTGTGAAATAAACAGCGAATGTGTGCCCGTAATCAGTAAATGCTCAATTCACCCTGTGAGTACTAAATCTTCCCTTTATCTGCTTGCTCAGGATAGCCAGTGAGATTGACTGACTGTGGCACATTAAGCAGGTCATGAAGAGAGAAAAGCTTCATTGTTTAATGCTGAGGCAAGGGTTAGACACAGACTGTCACACACTGGACTTTTCACTTTTGCCCCTATTCTTTGCCCGTCGCAGCCATATTTTGCAGGGCTAGCCCCATGGCCAAACCTCAATCAGACACATGCTGGGCAACACAATGGTACTTTCATTGAACCATGGCAGCTGCCAAGTGGAGTGCAACACATTTCATCATCCCTCATCATCCACTTCCAACACTTTTACAAAGAAAAATTGTTTCACCTCTTATCTTAGATGCCGCATCTCTCTCACTCAGTTTAAAGCCTACGGATGCCGGTGTAATATAAGCAGATAATTCACGATAAGATTCACGGTATGTAAGAAATGGAGTTGTCAACACCACTTTCTACCACCTCAGTCCGTGACAGGAAATGAAAACATTTACAAAAATGGCAGTATATTTTGACTAGTAACTTGAACTGTTAAGAAATATTATTTTCAAGAGCATGTCGTTTTGAAACACTCCAGTGAAGGAGCTGCTTTTATTTCCCTCTCTCATAAAAAGGACCAACAGCTGACCCAAGGAGTCACCTCTACATGGTAAACTAGCTTGACTTGACTGTCTAATATAAAGGATACTGTAGCTTATATGTAGCTAATGTTCTTTAGAACAAGTGCTTCTATTACTTTCAAGTCTGTGTATGTATCCACATATTTATGAATTGTGTGGCTTTGTTTGATGATGTGGTGCAGCAAGGTTGGCAATTAGCCTGCAGTTATTTCATCAGCAGTCAAGGTGACATAGTGCACAGTTGTTAGTGTTTCTCTCTGGGAGTGCTTGTGTTTATTTAGTCCCCTGTTCACTTGCTTCAGTCCTGATTGGCTACCCCGTCAGCTGAGATTTCAATTCTATTGGCTCACATTTCTTTGGTTCTTAGGAGTTCGTAGATGGCGTCTATTTCAATATGTTTGTTTCACAGAGTTATCAGAAAAGAACCATGCTTCTAGAAATTCTCATGCCTGCTTCGTGCTTGCCTGCACCAGAATCACCATGGTGTCCCAGTTAAAGTGGTGTCCTTCTTGACTTTCATATACCTTCTTGGCCTTCATGTACCAAAGTCAGCAACAGTGGATCATGACCCTGTACCACCAGTTTGTGTTCCTGTAAACAAATTGAGAGATTATGTCCTGTCTGGCCAACGTAGTTCTTGTTACAGCCTCTACAGGTGATACTGTACACTACGTTGCTTTTGTCAGTTGGCTTTACTGGTATCTTTGTTCTTGAGACAGCTTCCTCAGTCACTGTTGGCTTGTGAGCAATTGTGATGCCATGAAGTTTGTGCAGCGAGCTGTCATTTCTGAGATATTCTTGATGTAGGATGAGGTTGCACGATTCAATGTGCGCTGGGTAAGGTCTGCGAGGCTTTCTTTCTTACAGTATTAAGCATCTCCTGATGAAATTCCATGGGTAACCGTTGCTCTGGAGCTCTTTGAATAAATGCTTCTCTTCCCTAGCCTGAAGTTCGGTGCTGCTCCAGAGTGTTGGGGCTCTCTTCAACAAGGTGCAAATGCAGCTTTTCTTGTAACAGGCTGGTTAGCTGCTGTGGTAGTTCAATACTTGGACCATGTATGTACCCTTCTGGTAGATGGATGTCTCTAATGCACTGTCTGTCCTCCTTGCGACAGGTATATCCAGAAATATGAGTCAGAAATATAACTTTCTCTTTCCATTGTAAACTTGATATTGCTGAACATGTTGTTTGATTGGTTAAAGGTTTCCTCTATTTCATTTTGTTTGAGTATGACAAAGGTATCATCTATATATTGTATCAAGTTGCACTGTTTTCCATGGAAGCTTGTGTTCATACAAGTACAACCATGTGTACTGTACATATGTTTGTACAGTATTAATGTGTGCATGGTTAGGAAACTATTGAACTTATAAACACAAGAGATTCTGCAGATGCTGGACATCACTGTCTAGACCGCTGTTTATTGCCTAGCCACTGTTATGGAGGTGATGCTGAATTTGTTATCTTGAACTTTGTCATTATATGTAGTGAAAGTACTTTTTTAGTTGGTTGAAATGCATGGATCTATTCTTTTTAGCACAATGACTCCCCTTAGCACTAAATATTGACTGATAACTTACTCATGCTCTCTCTGCGAAGTGTACTTATAAGTTAACTTCTCCTCTGAGTGCCTGCTTTTAGTTATTTGATATGTAGCTGTCCAGACACAGCAAACTGGCAATGAGTACAAACCTCATTGTCAGCAAATATCACCAACAGTACCAACAGTTATGTGACGACAGAAGTCAGAGGAAGGGAGAGAGACTGTGAGAGGAAAGGGTGAACTGAACCAGTACAGAAAAGGCAGCCGCAGATGCTAAAACAGGGTATTGAGTAACTGTGCACAGTACACAGTGAGAGACACACAACTAGCAAAACTAAAGTAAAAATGGCATGACGATGGCCTCAGTTGGGAAAGTTAATGAATTTGGTAGTGCTACTGAGGACTGGCAATCATAGATTGTGAGGTTTGAACTGTATTGTAGTGCTAATGATGTAGATGAGGTAAAGAAAGTCTCCACATTTCTTAACTTAATGGGTGCTAGAACATGCAGTCTCTTAAGCAACTTAGTAACTCCTGAAAGGCCAGCAATCGAGATGTTCAGTGACATTGTTACAATTTTTCTAAATCACTTGAGCCCAAAACCACTAGTAATAGCTAAGAGATTTAGATTTCACAAAAGGAACCAGTTAAAGGGTGAAAACATTTCTGAATACATTGCAAAACTGCACAAACTTTCCCAATCTGTGACTTTAGAGATGGACTCTCTGATGCATTAAGGGGCAGGCTTGTATGTAGCATGTATAGTCAAAGCACTCAAAAGAAGCTACGGTCAGAAAGAGACTTATCCTTGAAACGGGCACTGACCATTGTAATATCATTAGAGACTGTGGCAAAGGATGCAGCAGAATTACATAAAAAGAGTTTAGGATGTGAAATGCCTAAAATTTCCATGAATTACGCAAAAAGTCAAAAATGCTACCGATGTGGCAAATCCCCCCATGATGCAAGTGACTGTTGGTTCAAAGAAAAAGTTTGCAGAAAGTGTCGCCAACAAGACCACATAGGGAAAGCATGCAAGTCAGACAAAAAGCCACAGTGGGAAAAGTTTCAAACACACTCCAAACAAGGGCATAAAGTGACTAAATGTGAAACTGAAACAGACAACACGGACTCTGACGAAGGTGGGCTGTCAAGGCTAGAATGTTATAGCAATACTGAAGGAGATCAGAAAATCATATGGCTCACAACAGATGTGTCTATTGTAAAACTGAAAATGGAGCTGAATACAGGGTCAACTTTGTCTGTAATTTCAGAGGCTGACTACAACAGACAGTTTTCTAAGTTACCATTAGAAAAGACCTCAGCAATGCTGAAGACCTACACAGGTGAAAAAGTGTCTCCCAAAGGCAAACTGAAAGTGAACGTGATGTACAGAGGCAAAACACAACAGTTAGAGCTTTATGCGTTGAAAAATGGAGGGCCAGCAATTTTCAGAAGTGAATACTTGAGAAAAATCCAACTAGACTGGTACACAATCAAAACTCTCAACGTGTCATCAACAGGCAACTGCAACCCAAATGATAGCACTAACCAGAGACTGTCACAGCTGCTTAATGCTAATGAGAAAGGTATTGGTAAACTCAAAGGCATGAAGGCCAGAATTGAACTGGATGGAGCAACAACACCAAGATTCCATAAAGCGTGACCTTATACACTACCTCCTAAAGAGGATGTTGAACCTCAGAGCTTGGAAGCATCTGGCATCTGCTCCAAGGCTAAGTGGAGTGACTGGGCCATGTCCATTGTTCTGGAGATCAAGAAAGGGAAGGCCAGAGCTGTTTGAATATAGGGGACTTCAAAGTGAGGATCAACCCTGTGCTGCTAAGCGTGCCCTATCCCCTGGCACAAATAGAAAACATTTTCACATCTTTGGCAGGCAAGCAGAGGTTTTCAAAGCTTGACTTGACACAAGCCAATCTGCAAATGCAGATTATGGAGTCAAGCAGGAAGTTCCTCACAATCAACATTCACAACAAGCTGTTCCAATTTAATAATCTTGTCTTTGGCATTGCATCAGCTTCAACAATTTAGCAAAGAACAATGGATGAAGTTCTCCAAGATACCCCAGGAACACAATGTTACATTGATGACATCATCGTGACTAGCAAGAATGATGAAGAACACCTCCAGAAATGGCTTATCAGAACAAATTATGAGTGACAACAGACCACAATACATATCAGGAGAGTTCAGACTATTCATGGAATAGTCCTCACCACACAGCAATGAATGGGTTAGCTGAATGTTTTATCCAAACCTTCAAGAAGTCCATTAAAGTTATGGACAAGGAAGACATTTCTCTACAGCACAAGGTGGACAAGTTCCTGTTTATGTATTGGAACTCTGTTCATGTGATGACAGATCAAACCCTTACAATGCTATTCACCAGCAGGAATCTGATATCTTGCATAGACCTCCTGAAGCCAAACCTACAGAGGGAAGTGCTGAATAAACTGTTCAGCCATTTGCCAAATAAATCAGCAAGGAGCTGCATGGTTTGACAGGAAGTCCTAGTGCGTGATTACCGAGAAGACAAGTGGACATCCAGTAGGATAGCCACAAGAACCAGACCACTGATGTACGCAGTGAATGTTGGAGATCATACATGGAGATATCACGTGGACCAGATAGTGGGCGCTCAGCCGAAGAACACACCTGAGTTGACTGCATCCAACAAGATGGATACATTACAGCCACTGGACTTACCTCTCAGTGATGATCATGTCACCAACAGCAACGTGACACCTGCAACAGAGAAAGATGTCTCTGATAAGACACCTGCCAAACCTGATGCCATCGGTAGGTCCTGAGATGGTGAAAGAAACAGAGTGCCACCCAAATATCTGAATACTTAGTGCAGTGAAGTTACTTATGGACTGTTATTTCAAAAGAGAAAAATCAAGAAAACACTGTTATTGTGAAAGCATGTTCATTTGAATACGTTTTGTTAAAGGGAAATTGAATGTTTTGTTGCATATGCAGTTTTATGTTGCACAAAGTTAAAGAGGGAGGAAGTGTAATGTGTGGATCTGAGTGTTATGTGTAATGCAGTGACTCCTCTTAGCACTAATTATTGACTGATAACTAACGCATGCTGATTAGTTTGTTGCTCTCTCTGCAAAGTGAATATACAAGTTAGTTTCTCCTCCAAGTGCGTGCCTTTATTTATTTGATGTGTTGTTGTACAGACATAAGATTGGTCTTCAATCACCTGCCCATAGCACAAAATATAATGAGGCATGAGTGACAGAAAACTTGTTCCCTGGAACAATACCTCCTATCAGTGGTGACATGAAGAACTGAAACAGATTATTTGTAAGTGAAGGATGCAGTGGGACATTCAACATTGGACAATATTCACTCTACCTTGCAAAATCTAATTCAAACGTGGCAGAAACTGCTGGCTCCATCTCCAAGGCAGTCCCTATGGGCTTTACAATACCACAATTTCACAGCAAAGCCAAAGGGCCATCCTTGATGAAATCACCAACAAACAGAAAACCTTCACACAATGCTCCATTTTCTCAAGTGTTCATGCCTCCACTGTTGAGGTCAACAGTTCCCTGACCTCTGGATTTGATCTGCTGGAATTGATAAACTGAGAAGTTAAGTAATCCATCACTGCAACTCCCTTGACTGCTGAGGGTATAATCAGAAACAGGGGCCAAATCCAATGAAGCTGTTGCCATTGAGGTGTCGAGATATCATCCCTATGTGATTGTCCTTAGTGATGGTAATGTGCTTGATAAATAAATCAAATACAGAAGTTAAGGTTTGTGTCTATAGGCATATTTGATAATCAGCAGAACACACAAGAATACTGAGCTGTTAACAACAGAAACAGCCAGGTTATAAAATAGACCATTAACAATCACCACTAGGAAGTGGCATTTGAGGAGGACCCTGGCAATGACTGACTGACAGACAATAGGAGATCACTCAGTAGTTACCAGTGGTTGGATTTGTCTTCCTTCTTGATTACTATTACAACAAACCTGAAGTTTCTGACACACCTTCCTTATACGAGATGTGAATAATGACATTGTAGATGTTTGCTTCCGTCCCTTACTGCTGAGTTTTTAAACTGCATTTAGGATATTGTCAGCTTCCAAGATAGCTGTGAGAGTCTGTGGGTTTGCAATGGCACTCACTTCAATTACTACAGGTTAAGTAAAATGAATTTATCTGAAATCCTGACAGCAGCTTTGAGAAAGGAAAACAGCCATCTAACTGAACTGCTGGGCTCAGAAGACCCATGCGTCCACAATCACTGATCCCAACCACCGCCATCAACAACTCAGTCTCAGGGCCAGGCAATATACACTCAGTATAGGTAAGTGGTCAGTAAGCTGCAACAATTAGTCAAGCACAGAGTCCTGGTGAGGAGGAGGTATTGATGGAGTGAGTCTTCTGTAGAGGTTACTGCACCTACTGTCCTTAATATAAAAGAATGGGATTCTAGATCTCAAGGGCTCATTGATTCATTAGATGATGAAGACATACAGGAGAATGCCCTTGCAGCACATATTGCTGGAAGTTTTGCATAATATGCAAAAATCCTCTGGAGAAAAAGGTTCTCCAAATGATTATTAGCAGTCAACTTAATGCACAAAACACATCTGGCTGGTTAATTGCATTCAGAACAAGAGCCCAGAGTCTATTTTATTCTGCAGTCGCCTACATTGTATTGTTAATTTTATACATGTAGACTCTCAGCATGGAGCTAACTCTGCTTCAAACACATTACAGAAATTAGGCATGGGCGCCAAACTTTCTATCCATTTGCACTTCAGTAAGATCACATCTCATTTTTCTTAGCTACAAAAAAACTTTCCCCATAGGACAATTTCTGTATACTCAAGATCATGCCAGTGAAACTTCCCTGAACTACATCCAATGATATTACTTAAAGAAAGAATAAAACTGTACACATTGCTCTAGTCTACATGTTCTCTCACTACTGCTTTGTACAGTTGCAGTAAGACTTAATTTTATACTCCAAGCATATTAAAATAAAAACCATTATTCAATTAGCTGCATACATCAAAGTTGCTGGTGAACGCAGCAGGCCAAGCAGCATCTATAGGAAGAGGTGCAGTCGACGTTTCAGGCCGAGACCCTTCGTCAGGACTAACTGAAGGAAGAGTGAGTAAGGGATTTGAAAGTTGGAGGGGGAGGGGGAGATCCAAAATGATAGGAGAAGACAGGAGGGGGAGGGATAGAGCCGAGAGCTGGACAGGTGATAGGCAAAAGGGGATACGAGAGGATCATGGGACAGGAGGTCCGGGAAGAAAGACGGGGGGGGGGTGACCCAGAGGATGGGCAAGACGTATATTTAGAGGGACAGAGGGAGAAAAAGGAGAGTGAGAGAAAGAATGTGTGCATAAAAATGAGTAACAGATGGGGTACGAGGGGGAGGTGGGGCCTTAGCGGAAGTTAGAGAAGTCGATGTTCATGCCATCAGGTTGGAGGCTACCCAGACGGAATATAAGGTGTTGTTTCTCCAACCTGAGTGTGGCTTCATCTCCACAGTAGAGGAGGCCGTGGACAGACATGTCAGAATGGGAATGGGATGTGGAATTAAAATGTGTGGCCACTGGGAGATCCTGCTTTCTCTGGCGGACAGAGCGTAGATGTTCAGCAAAGCGGTCTCCCAGTCTGTGTCGGGTCTCACCAATATATAAAAGGCCACATCGGGAGCACCGGACGCAGTATATCACCCCAGTCGACTCACAGGTGAAGTGATGCCTCACCTGGAAGGACTGTTTGGGGCCCTGAATGGTGGTAAGGGAGGAAGTGTAAGAGCATGTGTAGCACTTGTTCCGCTTACACGGATAAGTGCCAGGAGGGAGATCAGTGGGGAGGGATGGGGGGGACGAATGGACAAGGGAGTTGTGTAGGGAGCGATCCCTGCGGAATGCAGAGGGGGGGGAGGGAAAGATGTGCTTAGTAGTGGGATCCCATTGGAGGTGGCGGAAGTTACGGAGAATAATATGTTGGACCCGGAGGCTGGTGGGGTGGTAGGTGAGGACCAGGGGAACCCTATTCCTAGTGGGGTGGTGGGAGGATGGAGTGAGAGCAGATGTACGTGAAATGGGGGAGATACGTTTAAGAGCAGAGTTGATAGTGGAGGAATGGAAGCCTCTTTCTTTAAAAAAGGAAGACATCTCCCTCGTCCTAGGATGAGGCTTTTCATTCTAGGACGAGGGAGATGTCTTCCTTTTTTAAAGAAAATCTTATCCATAATTGCTGCTCCTTGTTAACTATCTAATCCTTTGTGCACGCTTATATGTTGCCTCCAATGCCATAAGCTCTTAACTTTTGTGTATGGAATTTGTCAAATACCCTTTTAAAAATCTAAATACATGATATCTGTTTGTTCTCCTCTATCCTCGTTGGCTTCCTCAAAGACCACTGGTAAATTTTTCAGACATGATTTTGTTTTCATGAAGCCATGTTACTGCTTGATTCAATGTTCTGCTTTTACCTCCTTAATGATTGATTCTAACATGTTTGCCATTAATAGACATTGTTGGAAACCAACTAGAGTTACATGTGTTTTGCATTCCACCATTTTTGATCTGATATTGTTTCCTGAATCTAAGAAATTTTGGAATTTAAAATCTATTTTTTCCACTGTCACTTTAATTTTCCATCCTTCTCCCATTCTGATCTTTCTGTTTTTGGCTTCTGACAGTGTTAAATGATGTCCTTAAGAGATAACACCTTTTACATTATAAATACATGCTGGTCTTTATGTATATATGTAATTTTATTCCATATTGGTACTTTAACCTCTAATTTATGTTTGTGTTATTCCTTGTTCTTTGTAATTGTTGAGTGTTGCTATTTTTATTGCATGTCACATCAACACATATCACATAGCAAATTTATAATACATGCAAAAATGTATGGTGAATAAAGCTGACCCTTGATCCTTTTCCTCCTCTTTAGGCACATTGCTGTGCTCAGGACTTAATACTGAATACAATAGCTTAAATTAGTATTTTGTATGTCACCAGAGTCTATCAAATTTCTATAGATGTATCATTGAGAGCATTCTGACTGGTTGCATCACCACAGGATTTGGAGTTGCCAACACACAGCATTAGAAGATGCTTCAGAGGGTCATAGACTCAACCAGGTTCATCATGGGCATAAGTAGAATCACTGACATTAAGTATTAACACAAGATTCTGCCTGATCTACTGAGGTTCTCCATATTTTCTGTTCCACAAATATGCAGATTCTGGGTCAATGTGGAACAAGTCCTGGAATAATTTAAAAGAGCACTTGGAATGTTGCTTCCTGTCTCCCAGAAAGCCCTTACTTCCTTCAGCTCACCAATAAAGATCTTGCTGACATTCTGGTGACACAACATACTCATCTCATCTATGATCTCATCAGCAGAATGCAGATGCTTGGAATTCCTGACCATGAGGCAGTCTCAGAGTCTAGAATCTTATCTTGTCATCTTATCCTCATCGGTTTCTTCAGACAGGACAATCGAAGTTGATTTGGTGTTCTCATTTGGTGATTGTACAACATCAGGGTTAGGAACACAATGGCTTTGCATATCTCAAGTTTTGTTTGCTGCCTGCTACCCCTGTACAACCACGTATTTGCAGAAAGTCTTCCAAAGGATACAACCAGCTTTGGCAGCTCCTGGCTCTTATCCTTGCAAGTGGAACAAGTGCCACACCTACTCCTACACTTCCTTCCTCACTACTATTCAGGCCCCTAAACAGTCCTTCCAGGTGAGGCAACATTTCATCTGTGAATCCGTTGGGGTCATCTATTGTGTCCGGTGCTCCTGGTGTGGCTTCTGTATATCAGTGAGACCTGACTTAGACTAAGAGACTATTTCGCTGAGCACCTATGCTCCGTCCACCAGAAGAAGTGAGATCTCCCAGTGGCCACCCATTTTAATTCCACTTCCCATTCCCATCCTGATATGTCAATCCATGGCCTCCTCAACTGTCGTGATGAGGCCACACTCAGGTTGGAGGAACAACACTTATATTCCGTCTGAGTAGCCTCCAACCTGATGGCACAAACATTGACTTCTCAAACTTCCGGTAATGCCCCCCCCCCCCCCACCCTTTCCTACACCAGTCCCCATCCCCTTTTTCTTCCTTTTTCTTCTTTCACCTTACGTCCTTGCCCGCCCATCTGGTGCTCTTACCGCCTTTTTCTTTCTTCCATGGCCTTCTATCACCACCTATCAGACTCCCTCTTCTCTAGCCCTGTATCTCTTTCACCAATCAACTGTCCAGCTATTTACTTCATCCCGCCCCCTCTTGGTTTCACCTATCACCTTTCTCTCTTCCCTCCCCACCTTTTAAATCTTTTTTTCTCCAGTCTTGCTGCAGGATTTCGGCCTGAAACGTTGACCGTACTTTTTTCCATAGATGGTGCCTGACCCGTTGAGTTCCTCCAGCATTTTGTGTGTGTTGCTTGGCAGCTCTTCCATTGCTTCCATTAACAAGGCAAATCTCTTGTGGCATTGTTGGACCTTTATCTTCCAGTGTAAGAGGGTAGAAACCGAGCTCTTGTAAACTTTGTTCAGAAGCCCAATTCAGCCCGTGATCTGCCCCCCTCCAAATTCAGTGATGACTGGAGTTAAACACTAGATTGGTTTTGCATGACTTAAGTAACACTTCACTATTATTGCATGCTAAGCTAGTGTATGAAAGAGAAAATTACATGAGTATTTTGGTATTTTGTATTTGTGGACAAGTCTCTCATGAACTGTGTACACAGTCAGTCAAATTCATTTTCTTCATCATAATTTTTGCCTCCATTATAAATTGGTAATGTTGCACAAGGATGTAAGACAAAAACATATAAAATAAAAGCAGGAGTTGGTAAGTTGACCCCTTGTGACTGCTGCACCATTCAATAACTGATCATTTATGCCTGCATCACTTTCCTGCACTGACCCCATATCCCTTGATTCCAATAATATCTAGTAAACGTATCAGACTCTGTCATGTATCTACTCAGTGCCTAGCCTGTTAGGTAGTGAAGTTTAAAGATTCACTATTCTCTGAATGAAGGCATTTCTTCTGCTTTTTCTCTTGAACGGCCATCTACTCATTTTGAAACTGTGACTTCTAGAAACCTCAGCTAGCATCTTCTTGCACTGAGGCCAGAAAAATATGTTTCAATGAAATTTGGAAATATACCATAATTCTGTTAAACCCTATCAACCAATCAACCCTTACTCACTCAGATCCACCTATCATTTTTCAGCTCTTGCTCATTTGCCACCTTTTCTGGGTCTGTATATCACCTACCAGCCCCTGTCCACTCTCATGTCTTAATACCTGCTCTCTTCCCTCTACATTGTCAGTCCTGATTCAGGGTCTTGACCATGTACGTTGATCATCCTCTTGTCTCCGCAGTCAATGCTCAACCCCCCTGAGTTCCTCCAGCAGTTTGTTTTTTGCACATGATCTAATCGGCAAATCCTCTACAATTTGTAGCCAGCCTGGGAGTACTTTTAATAAGTTATATACTCTCTGAGTTCTGACATAGAAAGAGATGGACAGAGGGAAAGATTCAAGGATGTGCTCAAAGCTTCCTCAAAAGAAGTGTAACATTCCTATTGACTCTTAAGAATCTCTGGCTTACGACCAGACTAAGTAAAGACAGAGCATTTGAGAATGGGATGTGGAGATAGGGGCTGGAATGTGGAAAGTGGAATCAAATAAGGGAGGAATATTGGCTAAATAGAACCAGATAGGGAAGGGAATACAAACAACAGGAATTCTGCAGATGCTGGAAATTCAAGCAACATACATCGAAGTTGCTGGTGAACGCAGCAGGCCAGGCAGCATCTATAGGAAGAGGCGCTGTCGATGTTTCAGGCCGAGACCCTTCGTCAGGACTAACTGAAGGAAGAGTGAGTAAGGGATTTGAAAGCTGGAGGGGGAGGGGGAGATCCAAAATGATAGGAGAAGACAGGAGGGGGAGGGATAGAGCCGAGAGCTGGACAGGTGATAGGCAAAAGGGGATACGAGAGGATCATGGGACAGGAGGTCCGGGAAGAAAGACAAGGGGGGGGGTGACCCAGAGGATGGGCAAGAGGTATATTCAGAGGGACAGAGGGAGAAAAAGGAGAGTGAGAGAAAGAATGTGTGCATAAAAATGAGTAACAGATGGGGTACAGGGGGGGGTGGGGCCTTAGCGGAAGTTAGAGAAGTCGATGTTCATGCCATCAGGTTGGAGGCTACCCAGACGGAATATAAGGTGTTGTTCCTCCAACCTGAGTGTGGCTGCATCTTTACAATAGAGGAGGCCGTGGATAGACATGTCAGAATGGGAATGGGATGTGGAATTAAAATGTGTGGCCACTGGGAGATCCTGCTTTCTCTGGCGGACAGAGCGTAGATGTTCAGCAAAGTGGTCTCCCAGTCTGCGTCGGGTCTCACCAATATATAAAAGGCCACATCGGGAGCACCGGACGCAGTATGTCACCCCAGTCGACTCACAGGTGAAGTGATGCCTCACCTGGAAGGACTGTTTGGGGCCCTGAATGGTGGTAAGGGAGGAAGTGTAAGGGCATGTGTAGCACTTGTTCCGCTTACACGGATAAGTGCCAGGAGGGAGATCAGTGGGGAGGGATGGGGGGGACGAATGGAACAAGGGAGTTGTGTAGGGAGCGATCCCTGCGGAATGCAGGGGGGGGGGAGGGAAAGATGTGCTTAGTGGTGGGATCCCGTTGGAGGTGGCGGAAGTTACGGAGAATAATATGTTGGACCCGGAGGCTGGTGGGGTGGTAGGTGAGGACCAGGGGAACCTTATTCCTAGTGGGGTGGTGGGAGGATGGAGTGAGAGCAGATGTACGTGAAATGGGGGAGATGCGTTTAAGAGCAGAGTTGATAGTGGAGGAATGGAAGCCCCTTTCTTTAAAAAAGGAAGACATCTCCCTCGTCCTAGAATGAAAAGCCTCATCTGTCACTCATTTTTATGCACACATTCTTTCTCTCACTCTCCTTTTTCTCCCTCTGTCCCTCTGAATATACCTCTTGCCCATCCTCTGGGTCACCCCCCCCCCTTGTCTTTCTTCCCGGACCTCCTGTTCCATGATCCTCTCGTATCCCCTTTTGCCTATCACCTGTCCAGCTCTCGGCTCTATCCCTCCCCCTCCTGTCTTCTCCTATCATTTTGCATCTCCCCCTCCCCCTCCAGCTTTCAAATTCCTTACTCACTCTTCCTTCAGTTAGTCCTGACGAAGGGTCTTGGCCTGAAACGTCGACTGCGCCTCTTCCTATAGATGCTGCTTGGCCTGCTGCGTTCACCAGCAACTTCGAGGGAAGGGAATACGAAGGGCAGATCAAGAGGAAAAACTCAGATGGACAGGTATGTGGGTGATCCTTGCTTTGGGAACACACAAGAGCCTTCCATGAGGAGAGAAGGGGAAGAATGAGGAATACATAAACAACATCATCATCAGCAGCATCATCACCTTCATCTTCATCATCCTGGCATTCAGCTTAACCTGTGTTATGCATAGTGCAGTAACTTTGAAGTGTAAGCACAAGAGATTCTGCAGATAGCTGAAATCCAAAGCAACACACACAAAATGCTGGAGGGACTAAGCACGTCAGGGGAATAAACAGTCGACACTTTGGGCTGAAATCCTTCATCAGGACTGGTAAGGAAGAGGGAAGGAGCCAGAATGGGAAGGTGGGAGAGGGGAAGGAGTACAGGCTGAATGGTGTTAGGTGAAACCAGGTAAGTGGGAAGGTGGGTTGTGGAGGAAGGGGACTGAAGTGAGAACTGAGCAGTGATGTTGAAGAGGTAAATACTGAAGAAAAAATCTGAACAGTTTCACTTTGGGAGATCAAGTATGAAGGTTACAATATATTGGTAAAGACAAAATTCCGTTATGAGTTGAGAGTGCTATCAACTGAGCCAAAACTACAACTAAGTCAGTGATTTGTTATTTCTGCTTTTAATGAACTTAAACACATGTCATTAGCGGGGCAGCAGTATGGTCGCATTGTTTATTCCAGGGACCAGCTGATTGTGCTTATGCCGGCCGGTTTAGTGAATAGAGCGGCGGACACCCCTGCTGAAATCTGGAGGAAAACACACAGAGGATGCAAAGGGGGATCACAAAGGCGAGGAAAGAGGACCAGGTCGAGACAACAGAGACTTGTGGAGAAGAGGAGTTCAGTGGGTAATAAAATGGACGAGTTGACGGCACTAGCCAGGAGTCAGAGAACATTTTGGGAGAGCAGTGTTATGTGTTTTACTGAAACAGGGCTGCACGAGGACATACCCAATCAAAACTTTTCCATGGATGGCTTCCAGACCGTTCGGCCTGACCGGAAGTGCAATGAGAGTAGTAAGCGTAAAGGAGGTGGGGGCTTGCTGTTCTGGTTAACAACGGATGGTGCAATCCTGGTCATACTACGATCGAGGAACGTGTTTGTAGACCGGATATTGAACATTTACTGTTGGACTCCGGCCACATTCCACTGAGATACAACACTGGGTGTCATGGGAGGTTGTTCCTGCCTGTGGCCATCGAACTTGCAGCTCCTCCCATGGAGGGTCAGACACCCTGAGCCAATAGGCTGGTCCTGGACTTATTTCCATCTGGCATAGTTTGCATATTGTTGTTTGATTGTTTGTGGTTTTTGCATTGCTATATTTATGCTCTGTTCTTGGTTGGTGTGGCTGTAACGAAACCCAATTTCCATCGGGATCAATAAAGTATATCTATCTATCTATCTATGAGGGAAGCTTCTAAATCATATCTGCAAAGCTCTTCACAGAATATTTAAAAGCCACCAGGAGGATCTCCAGGGTCTCCCTTCCCTCTATTTGTGACATTTACTGGGAATATCATAGATGAAAGGCCAGAAGAACTGTTGAGGATCTCTACCAGCCATCTCACAATCTCGTTGACACACTGCCATCAGGAAGGAGGTACAGGAAAGTGTATAGATGCATTAGGACTAGCACTGCCAGAGTGGGTAATTGCTTCTTCCCTCAGTCTGTGAGACTAATGAATACCCTGCCACCATCGATGTCTCATAACTAGGACAGTGAGCTGTTTACTCTACTGTCTACTGTTTACTATTTACCTGTGCTACACACTTCGTGCATTTTGAATTATACTTTATTAACATACTTATGGTAATATTTTGTTTTATATGTTGCAAATGATACTATATATGTTTTGTGGGTGCTTCGTGGTCTGAAGGAATGTTGTTTCATTTGGTTGTATGTATATATTTACAGTCAGATGACAATAAACTTGAGCTTATATTAAATTGGAATAGTAGTCCCGAGATTGTGAATTCCCCAGTAAATATTAATAAAATTGAATTCAATAAATCTAGCAATTTGTTGCAGTGATGAAAAATATGACCAGTCATTCTTCTAACTCCCTGATACCACTTAGGTAACCTACTTCCGCTGATCCGCTTCGCACATGGCTCAGTCTACACGTTATAAAGCTGACACATAATGCTCTCTTAATCAGCTTAGAAACCCCACCTCATTATAGCAGAAAGCCTATTCCTGTTTTTTCAGGGCAGACGGAGTTGGACAATATAAGTTCTTTTGTAAGTATGAGCCCATATCTAGGGAAAATATACAAATTCTTTAAATAAGGTTTGCATTGTGAGTGACTTTTGCCACTTGTTTCTAGCGTCCCATTGAGAGTTTAGAAATATTGAGTGTTTCCACACCATGCAGCCTTTAGAAAGCTGGCAACAGCTCTTGTCTCCTTACATTACAGTTTATTATTGAGCAGCCTCAGCTCCTGAATGCCTTGCTGTTGATGCTCTGGATATTGTAATCCCTTATCCCTTCCACTCTGTTTCCTTTACTTGTTGGTACAACTTCGAAGTTCAAAGTTCAAAAAAAATCATATTGAAGTGTGCACCGTATATGTCACTACATTTACACTACACTGACACTGATTTTCTTGCAGATATTCACAGTAGATACAGAGAAATACAGAGAAACAATTAAAAAACTACATACAAATGAAGATGGACAAACAACCTATGTACAAGAGAAGAGAAAATGTACAAGTACAAAAAATAATAATGTTAAATAATAAGTAATAGATAATATTAAAAACGTGTTGAGAACATGAGTTATAGAGTTCTTGAAAGTGAGCCCGTAGGTTGTGGAATCAGTTCAGAAGAGTGAAGTTATCCACACTCGTTCAGGAGCCTGATGGTTGAAGAATAATAACTGTTCTGAACTGTTTGGTGGTGTGGGATCTAAGTTTCCTGTACCTCCTTCCTGACGATAGCAGAAAGAAGGGAACATGTCTTGTACGGTAGGGGTCCTTGGTGATGGATGCTGCTTTTTTGTGGCAGCAATCCTTATAGAAGTGTTCAATAGTGGCGTAATCTTGATATGGGGAACTCTTGTAGCAGTTAAACAAGAATCTTTTCAAAAGGCATTATTGCAGTCAGCTGTTTACTCAGAACACAATAGTGGTGTTCAGAGACAGGAACGCAGCAACATCACCTGAGAAATTGCCGTGTTCTGGCAAGGATATTTATAGTTTTGCATCTTAATTAGCAGGGAAGGACCTTCCTGACTCCAATAAGGCATTATTTATTTGACATTCAGGGAATATCATTTTCTTGCATTATCTGACTTCTGTTTGAGTTTACAAGCACATAAAAATCTTTGCAAACATCACAAAGGAGATGCCATGTTATGGTAGCATAATAACTCCCTAATTTGGATTTCTGCTTCAATTTCACCAGAGCAGAGTGTGGAGTTTAAATATAGTTTAGTAATACATTTTACATTCTTATCAAATATCAGTAAAGGAGTCTTTTTGAACATTGGATTCTGATTAAAACAAACCCTTATTACGCTTTAGGGAGGGGGATCTAATTCTGTGACTTTGAATGGCCATGTGTGACTTCAGACCTTCAAAACTACTTCTGAAATGCCCTACCCCTCACTGCTGTCAACAAAGAAGCATGTCACCACTCTCTTAAGGACAGAAAATATTTGTCTTGCTAGCCGTGTTCACAGATTTTAAGAATATGTTCTGGCTTTGCGAGAGCATTATAGTTTGTCTCTGGTGACAGCACTTTCACCTCTGAACTAAAAGGTTTGATCCCTATATCCAGATTTGAATTCGCAACCTTAACATTGCAGCTCTGTACGAGGAGAATGACACAATTTCTTCCAATGAGGCACTGGACTACAGTTCTGTCTGTTTATACAAAATAACTTGAAGTAATTAGATTTGCAGTTATACTGAATATTATCAATAATTCTAGAGTTGCGGAATAACCTGATATAATATTAATCTCACTAATGAGGTTTGTTTTTAAGCCTGGTCTGAATGGGCAGAAACAACACTCAACATTCTCTACCTCAGCTGGATGCTAAGCATTCTCTGGAAGTATTTAAAGTTGTATTGGAGGTTCTGGAGCTCCAACTAACATTTTCCTCTAAATAATAGCACCAAAAACACATGTACAGGTCATTTATCTCATTATTGTTTGTCACCACAGCTGGAAAATTACACAATTTCAAAAGTATTTCATGGCTTGAGTCACGTTAAGATTGTCTTAATACAGTTGTGGAATAGATTTTACAAACTTCTCAAGACTTGGGATCATTGAGGCCTGATAAACTTTCCGGATTGGAAGCCGTGCAGACTCTGCCTTCGTAATGCCAAGGACGTCACTAATGTCATCAAGGACATTTATGCAGAAAGGTGCCAGAAAATGTCCAGCAGTATCATAAAGGATCCCACCCACCCTGCTCATGGTCTGTTTTTCCCACTCTCATTAGGGAAGAGGCTATGCAGCTTCCACCTCAGGACCATTAGACACAAAAAAAATTTATTTCCCCCAAGCCATCAACACCTCCAGCCATTAACCAACTCCACCACGCTCCATCACAACATCTACATCAGCCACTCCTCTCCAGAGCCCCTCAGCATCCTTCATTCCCCCAAGCACTGTCACTTTACTTGTACATAGTGTTTTGTAGGATTGCTTTTAAATTTATATTCATTGAGTTTTATGCTATTGTGTTAATATAAGCTATATCCCATCTGGAGTAATAATCATTTCATTCTCCTTTGCACTCATGTACTGAAGAAATACAATAAACAATCTTGAATCTTGAATCTCGAAGTCATTCATTTTGAAGTTGATTTCATGAATTCATCAAACTTAATTTGACATTAGTGTTATTGTTATTCCTGACATGGATGCATATAATCTTGTATTTCTTTTTAAAGAAACAACTTAAAAATCCAATCAAATTTTTAGTCAGTTGGTAAAATAAGCATTCCTGTGTACATTGAAGCACGTGGCTAAATGGGCAATTTAATTTCAGCTCCCTGCCTACGCTGCTGCTGAATCACTAATGCTATAGCAACAGTAATCAAAGTATAAATGGAGAATGTTACCTGCTGATTAATGTCAGTGAAAACTATTTCTCACATATGGGGGCTCCTCAACCAACAGCATTTAACATTTTCTTGCAGGATTATCTCATGTTAATGTAAAACACCTCTAATTGTGATTAGGAATAGGAAGCAAACCTGACAAAAAACATGAACATTCTTGAATATGAATTTAATTCAGAGGAGTTTTGTCTGCACCATATTAAAGGCCCATTTGGCAAGTTTTTTTTCTTAAATTGGAGTGGTTATTAAAGTTTTGTGATATAGCCCAGGAGTAAGTAGTCCTGTTGGCAGCCTTTGACCTCTGCAGGATATGAGGCTGTGTGCAACACACTGTGAATTTACTACTTGTTCTGCACTCATATCAGGCGGCTGAGTGGGATAAAGAGAGGTTTTGAAACCTGTCAAAGTAGGTGCAGATGGCAGTGTTTTGGTTAGGATTTGAAATGAAATGTTTTCTTCTTTCTCCCTTCCTGAAGAAAACCTGTTGATATTCTTTCACAGGATTTATTGTCAATTGCTACCCTCTACCCCCAGCACAACACCTCCCCTCTTCCATTCGTAAAACATCATAGATTCATTTATCAGAAAAAAAAGACAACCCACCAAAACAGGAGAAGCTGTGTACAAATATGCTGTCATTCAACGATCTGGCCACTGGCAGAGAGGGCTTATCCACAGTTTGTGGGTCACTCTTGAGGCCCGAAGAAATACACAAGTTAATCAGCATCCTTCTGCAAAACACTGCTTCAATTTCCTGCCAGTAGTTGTAGATCACACTCAACATGTGGACCTTGGGGGCCACTGGATGGAAAGTGTAGAGAAACTACAGGCAGTGGGAGAATAATCACATCAAAGAGAAATTAATTATTGCTAACTTTCAAACAGTAAAAGACAGTCACACAAAATTATTTGCTTCTTTACAGCATTGAACCTCTTTAGACTGTTGGAACTCTTGAAAACTTGTGTAAAAATTTGAAGTGATGCAGCTCTTTGATGTTACTGGTTTGAATTGTTATTCTTCTGTGCATACAGAAACATCTAGTTGGTATGTTTGTTTTAATACCAACTACATTTATGAATTTGAAATTATGTGAATGATGGCAGCTTAGGAGTATGTTTGACAAAGAGTGGAGTGTATGACTAGTGTTTGGTAAAGTAAAATTAAGCTGCAGGTGACCAAAAGCCTCATTTAGTCAAAATATGAATCATTGGGTGAATAGTGGAAGGTGTTCATGAACTATTTAGCTTACCACATAGAAATAATAAACTAGGTATATTAAGACCAGGAGAGAGAGCTATTGAGAGAAATGAGATCCAGAGCAAGGCTGAGTGGCCTACTCCAGTTCTTATTTTCTGATGTTGGTACATTCCTTAAGGCTTTCAGTTTTTATGTTTCGGCTGACAGCATGCACATTGCTTTGTGAGTGCTTATAGGTCGACTCCACTGAAAATGAAAGAGAATTGAGTTAATTTAAGTCATCAATCCTAAATGTTAACTTTATTTACAGTATCTCATTAAAGGTGTTGTCAGACCTGTTGACCTGTCAGACCTGTTGCAGTAATTTCTATTTGATTTCAGATTTACAGTGTTGCAGCAAGTAGAGACGCTGCTTCAATGTGCAAGAGACCTGGGTTGAGTTCTACTCTCCTGCAGGAAATTTGGACAGGCATTAAATGCTGGCATCGCAGTGGCACTTGCACCTTTTGTGATGGACTGTTGGAGGAAACCAGAGCACCGTGAGGAAAGCCACGTGGTCACTGGGGAACGTATAAACTTCTCACAGACAACGGTGGGAATAGAACCCTGGTTACAGTTACTGCAAAGGGTTGTGCTGATCACTGCACTACTGTGCACCTTCAGAAGTAAATGACTACTGCGCAGTGGCACTGCCGCCCGTCATCCTGAAATGCACGCAATGGCAGATAATGGAACATACCAAAAGCTCCATTCTTGCCACGTTGGGCACTCACCAATATGCTTTCCAATAGAACTGCTCTACGACTGATGCCATAGTATCTATCATGCAGCTGACCACGCCACACCTAGAAAATGAGGAAACTGACGTCAGAATGCTGTTTCTGGATTTCTGCTTGGCATTCAATACTATTGTCTCACAGACCTTGGTGAACAAATTCCTGCTCCTCGGTTTAAGTGCACCACTGTGCACATGGATGTTGGACTTCCTGACCAACAGACCTCAGATATTCAGCTCCTCCTCCCCATCATCCTCAGCACAGGTGCCCACCGGGGTTGCACGCTGAGCCCTTTGCTCTCACATGACTGCATGGCAAAACTCTCGAGCAATCACATTGTCAAGTTCACTGATGACATGGCAGTGGTGGGACCCATCGCCTACGATGAAGAGGCGGTCTACAGCGGGCAGGTGGAAGAGCTTGAGGCCGGGTGCCAGGCAAATAACCTTTTCCTCAATGTTGACAGACAAAGGAGATGGTTATTGATTTCTGGAGAACTCGCACCACTCACATCCCCCTTTACATTGTTGACACAGCAGTGGAAACTGCAAGTGCTTTCAAACTCCTGGGAGTGCACATTACACACAACCTTTCATGCTCCCAGAGCACATCCTACACAGTCAAGAAAGCTTGCCTGCGCCTTTGTTTTCTGATGAGGCTGAAGACAGCTGGATTTTGTGCACCCATATTCACATCATTCTACATACGTGCAGTAAAGAGCATCCTAACAAGCTTCATCACTACTTGGTATAGAAATTGCACTGTGGCGGACAGGAAGGCTCTACAACGGGTAGTCAAAACTGCCCAGTGCATCACTGGCACCAGCATGCCCGCCATCAAGCACATGTATGCAGGAAGGTGCTGGGAAAGATCCAGTATCATCATGAAGGATCCAACACACCTGACGCATGGACTGATTACTCCACTCCCATCAGGGAGGAGGCTATGTAGCATCCACGCCAGGACGACCAGCCTCAAAAACAGATACTTTCCCCAAGCAGTAAGACCAATCAACACCTCTGCCTACTAGCTCCACCACTACATTATTATTTTCCATCAGTCACCTTCCGTGCAGCCTAGCCTTACTTTATGGACAATCAATTTATGTACATTAGCTATCTTATGTACGATATTTATATTTATTGTGTATTCTTTATCTTTTGGGCTTTTTTGTGCTGCATCGTCTCTAGAGCAACAATTAATTAATTCTCCTTACACTTGTACAGGGAATGACATTGGGCAATCTTGAACCTTGAGTCATGCATCTTGAATCTTAAGGTTGTTTCGCTTGAAGTAAAACAACTGAACCTAGGTAAAAAAATCTTGAAGTCAATTGTAAATGTAATAACTTCCCTCAGCAAAGAACGAGAAAACACTGCTTAAAATTAGTAAGGGTTATGAAGACAAAATTTGGCAGATCCTTCCTATTACAGAGTGGAATGGAGCTACAGACTAAATTACCAGGGCAGTTTAAGCCTTTGTGGCATTTTTCAGATGAAGAGAATTTTTTTTTGTGTGTGTGCTTAACATCCTTTACGTGGAGGTCTCTTCAGTGAGCAAAAGGGTAGGTAACCTCCTTACAGCCATCTGTCAGCATCCCTTTGAAGGGAAATAGAAGGTATGCAGTGATTTTCCCTCTCACCTCAACCCCATGTGGAGGGACTAAGTGGAAGGTAGGTTCTTGCCTCAAGGCAACATAAAGGAAATGAGAATCTCAGTGGAATGGGAGGGATCAAGCCCTGGTTATTCCTATCACTCTGTGTTGCAGCTGTGTCTCAGAACTGGGAATGTCCAAACTTTTCTATTAAATGGACAATTGCTAAATTTCAGCCACAATGTTTGAGGCGGTGTCTATCAATTCTTCTCAGTATTATGAATTTGCAAAGTATCAAAGGTCTTTGAAGTACTAAATGAGCACAAGCAATTAAAAGTCCAAACATAAACATGAAACAACAGCCAGGAGTCGTTTTAAAACATCCCGCTTCCCCACCTGCTTGGTTTTATTTTTTTTTGACCATCTGGAAATTTCTAAAATGGAAACCAGGCATCAAATTCTGACTTTTAAGATGCAAGATCATTTTCCTGCCAAACGTTGTGTCTCATTAAGGAGGTATTAATTGAAGTTATAAACATTTTTAAAATAATTTTTCATCAGCAGCAAAAGAAAATGAGCATTTTGTCCTTCCTCAATCTGCTTCTATAATTATGAATTTAGCAACTTTCTGGCTTTAACTAGAAACATGGTTTAGTTGAATGACTTTGCTTTTCGGCGTAGATACAATTGCAGTGAATTTGTCTGTGGTGAGTCACACCAGTTTTTTGATTAAGTCTAATCAAGATAAGTTGCAGCCACCCCAGTGGCAGTTACCAATCTGGTTGCTTTTGGAGGTGGAAAGCTCTCTTAATTTGTCTCCACATTATTGCTGGTAAAGAATTTGACCATGGATGACAATATGCTGCTCTGTAACACTTCAGTGGAGAACTTAATGCTCTTTACATTAGTTTACGAAGGGCTGGGATGCCTTTTTCTGTGGAGAGTCATAGATTACTACTGCATAGAAACAGGCCCTTTGGCCCATTTAGTTTCTGCCGAAATATTATTCTGCCTAGTTTTACTGACCTGCACCTGTACCATAGCCCTCCATCTACAAACTTATTCAAACTTCCCTTAAATATTGAAATCAAACCTCCATCCACCACTTCAGCTGACAGCTTGCTCCACACTCACACCACCCTCAAGGGAGCTGCTGCCCAAGGTATCATTGGTAAGAAAGGTTAATTCTAAGCTAAAAATAAAACAGTTATATGGCTAGTAATTCATGATTTAAATTTCATCCAAACAAAAATACTGAGGTCTAATTACAACATAAATTATGAAGTCTGAAGGATTTTTCTGCACCTGGCTGGACTACTGATAAGTAGGTTTAGCTCACTGAGGTCTCTCACATCAATCACATGGAAGAACCTATCGATGGCAATTGTACAGAAATGAAGCCAGCTATTGAAATGACTCACCTCTTCTGTCATTTAGTTGTTAACTTTAGATCTTCCCGAAGCAAAAGCAAGCTGTTAGTAACTCAGTAATATTACATTGTCTCCCTGCTCTCTCTTTGTTGCTCTTGGTATGTGTCATCATGTCATCGGCAATAGATGTGCAAGATGGATTAACTAATAGACTGTGCTCCAGCTATCCATTACAGGCCTGATACTATGAAGATATAGGGCCTTGAAGATTTTGTGTCTTTATGTCTAAGAAGTCAATAGTACACCTTTTTGCCATTTAAAGTATTGAACCATTCATTGCTGCCTTAGAGCGCTGTGTGACTTCTTTCCATCCATATTCCCAAAAAATATCTGCTTAAGGATTGTCTGAGTTTACTCATAGTTATTTTGCACTTTCATGTTTAGTATATTGTCAGCTTTTTGGCAAATATATGAATGGTTATAATGCTATGTAATTTATAAAGGTAGAAAGGGGTTGGGGGATGTCTGGCAGCTTAACCCACTGTTACTGTTGAAATTATGAATATACATGAGTTGTGAGACAAGAATTTGTCTTCTTTCCCAGTGGTGCAGTGGTAGGAAATGCTGTGAATGGCCAAAAAGTTCTAAAAAACAGCTCTATCTGATTCTTTCCAAAGCTGGCTGGCTAGAAACGGTTACCAGCACACTGCAGACTAGTTTCCCAACTTCCACTCACCTGAGCTCATCCAAAAGTTCTTCCTCCCTATTTGTAGCATTTATACTTCATCCCTGTGTTTGCTTCTAATCGGGCAGCATGTTAATTTTGAAATTCCAATACCTCCATCGCCTCAACTCTCTTAAACTGTGTGGTCCTCCTGTTCTAGCCTCCTGCACAGTCCACTTTAGCACGCTGTGCCTTTATCTGCCAATGACTTAACTTTGGAATATCCACCATAAAAGTCTCCACATTGCTATCAATTTCCCATCCATTGTTTGAAAGCAGTCTTTGATTAGAAGCATTACGTAAAGCCCCACTCCCTAAAGAATTTGGCATTAAAATTGTGTAAAGTTATTCTGTTAAACATCATTGAATATTTTACTAGGCGAAAGAAGATATATGTAGATATAAGGGTGTAGAAATGTATTATAAATGCAATAAACAGTAGTTTGTCTTAATTGTCCTATCCATTCACATCAATCCTCTGTGACTGGTTACGAACTTCTACCCTAATTAACTGTTACCCATAGAATAAATATGGAAAGATGATTTCTTCTTATTGGTTAGTCAGTGTCACGACAACATTGATCCATAATTGTTCTTGAGAGTAAGGATAGAATTTAGGTGAAATTAATATAAACAGATTTTTTTGGAGCATGAGATGCTTTGAAGATGCAGAACACAGAATCTTTTGAGCCAAAAACGTTTGTTTGTTTGAAGTGGAGGAAATTTGGGTGATGCTTTAATGGTGTAAATTGTTTTTGATTCCAAATGCATGAGGAGAAGTAAAAAAAAATGATATAGTGCTTTACTAGTGCATATGATGAATAAACTCTTCTCCAACTTCGAGCTGGGCACAGGTACCCAGTTAAAATCAATACCTGTACCTGGCTGGAAACCCGAGGAGAGTTTATTAGGGGAAGCAGAAGTTTCAAAACTTGATAGAAATCTTTTATCCTTTTGGCAAAGTATAGCCCTTAACGAATGTCAGAAGCAAATACCTTGTCCTGCCCCTATCCAATTCACCCTGTTTGTAGAATGAACAGAACACTGCACTGCACGATATGGGTAAAGGTTTGACAAATATGTATAGAGCAGATAAAGGGGGGAATAAACCAGGTGCATGTGTTAAAGCACAGCTGCAAGTTTCTATTATATTCCTGTAACTAAGGATGGACCTCACGTGAAGAGCTAACGTTGTATTTTATGTCAACCGAAAAGACCAGCAAATCACTGGTGCTGGTGATCACGGCAGTGCTTTGAGAGACCAATAGAGTTACCAAGCTCAGCAACTCTTAACCCAGTGTATGAGCCTGTGGGTCTACACTCAATAGAGGTTAACAGCCAAACTTTTGGAAATAAAGCAAAGACTTGGGAGGCTCCTGAGTAAGTCCTTGGAAAGAGAGCAGCGCAAAATTACAAAGCGGAATAAGGCTACAAAGTTGTAGTGTGACTAGTGAAGTGATTTCATAGTACATACATGCTAGGATGAAAGACCTCCTGATGTGTCCAAAAGAACAGGAATTTTAAATAGTTTAATGAGTCAGTGTGTGCAGTCATCAAAATAAATAGACACTGAAAACGAAGGAAGCATTGTGTATTGTGGTGGAGTATCATCAGTTTTAGCAGAACAGCATCAGAAGAGGACAAGATGGCTGCACAGGCTGTAGGTGGTTTCATTGAAAGCCTTGATGGATTTCATAAAGTCAGTGAGCCTTTCATTCCATACATGGCACATTTGGAAGTGTGTTATCTGCGTACACACATCATGCACTCAGTGGCCATGTTATTCCATACTTCCTGTACCTAATACAGTGGTCACTGAGTGTATGTTCATGGTCTCTGGCTTCTGTAACCCATCCACTTCAAGGTTCATCTGTTGTTCATTCAGAGATGCTCTTCTACACATCACTGTTGTAACATGTGGTCATCTGAGTTACTGTTACCTTCCTGTCAGCTTGAACCAGTCTGGCCTTCTCCTCTGACCTCTCTCATTAACAAGGTGTTTTCACCCACAGATCTGCCGGACACCGCACAGTTTTTGCTTATTGCACCATTCTCTGTAAACTCTGGATACTATTGTGCATGAAAATCACAGGAGATCAGCAGTTTCTGAAATACTGAAACCACCCCATCTGACACTAACAATCATCCCACAGTCAAAGTCACTTAAAATCACATTTCCTCCCAATTCTGATGTTTGGGCTAAGTAACAATTGAACCCATTGACTATGTCTGCACGCTTTTATGCATTGAGTAACAGCCACATGATTAGTGGATTAGATATTTACATTAGATATTAATGAGCAGGTGTACAAGTGTACCTAATAAAGTGACACTGAATGTAATTGGTGGAATTCACCTGCATAAAAGATAATACACAGGAAAGTTATTCTGTAAACTGAAGTGGGTTCAGAGACATATTGGGAAGTGATTTAATGCCACCAAAATCAAATTGTGTTTCATTGAGCAAAATAGCATAAAATTTATAGAATTATTTGACCCTGAAACCTCAGAAACTGTGGATAGCTAAAAGTTTGAAATAAAAAATGAGAAGTGAGATGAGGCTGTCAGCATGTATGTCACTTATTAAGCAGTTTCAGCACTGAAATACCGGGCTTTCTAATTCATGGACTACATGATGGGTATGTTTGTGATTGAATTCATGCCAGTGAATAGTACATGGATGGAAAGAATATGGAGACCTATAGTTGATGGGACTTAGGAATAAACTGTTCATCACAAACTAGAAGGGCCAAATGGTTTGTTTCTGTGCTGCAGTACTGTATGTCTCTAGCAGTTCTGTATATTAATTAATTATCTCATTTTATCACTGATTACTATAAGCGATTAAAATAAGAAACTGCACACACATTAAATTATCAGGCCTGTCATAAATTTGGAATTGACTCAGGATCAGGGCTCCCCTAGTGACAAGTGGTCCACTACAGATCCAAGGCCATTGCGGCAAAAAAACAAATTTGAGGCAATGAGTGACACACAAAATGTGCTGGAGGAACTCAGCAAGCCAGACATCATCAATGGAGGGGAATAAACAGCCAACATTTCAGGCCGAGAAGCTTCACCAGGACTGGAAAAGAAGGACAAAACCCAGAATAAAAAGGCGGGAGGAGGACAAGGAATACAAGCTGTCAGGTGAAACCAGATGAGGGAGAGGGTGGATGAAGTAAGAATCTGGGAGATGATAGTTGGAAGAAGTAATGGTCTGAAGAAGAAGAAATATAACACTGCAGAAGGGAAGGAGAAGAACCAGAGGGGAATGATAGACAGATGAAAAAAAGAGATGGTACCAGAGTTGGGAATGGAAAAGGAAGAGGGAGGGAGGGAGTAGAAGTTATTGGGATCCGATGCAGATTGTAGGACTCTTTGTTCAGGGCTTTGCTCCGTCTGCAGCAAAAGGCAGTCTATTTCAAATGGATTTCTCATTCCCATTCTGTCTATGGCCTCTTCTACTGCCATGATGAAGCCAAACTCAGCTTGGAGATGCAGAACCTCATATTCCATTTGCATAATCTCCAATTTGATATCTTGAACATTGATTGCTCTAACTTCTGGTAATCCCCCTATATCGTCCATTCCAAACCACCAGGCTCTATCTGCCCAACATCCCCTTCCACACTGGTTTCACTTATCACCTGCTCATCTCTGCCTCAACCCTCCCCCCCCCACCTCATTATACTGTCTATTGCCCCTCTAAACTCTCAGTCCTGGTGCAGAGTCTCGACCCAAAGTGTTGCCAGAATTCTGCCCTTTCCAGTCCTGATGAAGGGTCTTTGCTCAAAATGCCGACTGTTTATTCCTCTGTATAGATGCTGCCTGACTTGCTGAGTTTCTCCAGCATTTTCTGCGTGTTGCTCAAGATTTGCAGTACCTGCAGAATCTCTTTTGTTTAAAATTTGAAGCAGTTGCATCATTTGCCCAGTTCTCTGCTCAATCATTGTTTCTTGTCTAAGTCTGAATTTAAATGTCTTGGCTTTTGTGCACTGCATCTATCTGGTCTGGTTATTCTGTCCATTTCTCACACATTCCATCATACATTTTGATCTCAGAAGCACATTTTTATGCTGTTCCTGCTCTGCCAAATGACACCCACTGTAGAGTTGAAAACTTCTCCAATAACTCACCCCAGTCAATGGCAACATTTGGGAAAAATCCCTTTTGAGTCAGTGTGTACCATTAATTCTGACCCAACCCTCAGATCAGGACTCATATTCTGTTTCAACCCCTTTTTCTCCCCTCACTGACACCACACCTCACCACATAATTTTTCATAAGATTTTCAGGATCAGCCCTGAAAAAAATGTCAACAGTGCCTAATAAGCTGAAACAGAAGCCTATTAATTTGTTAACACATTTTAGAATGACAACTCTGCTCTGAGCACACATATAAATAGAGTAATTTAAAGTTCACTGTCCCTTCTACTGCTTTAATTAGAAAGAAAGACCAAGGATCTTTTTGGAATATTATGAATTAATTAATAGGAAACTTTTCATGTGGATTAGTTCCTTCTTTGCAAGAAAATGAGTTTAATTTAAGCACTTTCTTCTTTTCCTATCTTATTTACTTTATTGGGCCTGCAGGTTAGAAAGAGCAATGAATTTCCCTCCCAATGTAGTTGTCCATTTCATTACCTATAATGACCAGGAAATGGACTGCTTCATCCATGTGTTTCAGATTTTAAGGAGGCATCTTCTGTCAGGCCTCTGTGCTGGACTGATGGACATCTCAGCAGGCATTATGTCTGGAAGAAGGCCTGCTGTGGCAAGAGGTGTAACTTTGGACTGCAGGGTGTGTCAGCTGCAGTCGTGGCTCACATGATGAATGAGAATTGTTTATAGACTGTTAGCAGCCCAAATGTTGAGATGCAGTTAAATTCTGGACTGGCCACTTTTTGTCGGTGAAGATGCTCAGTGATATCTTAACTGTTCACCCTAACATTTTGAAAGCACATTAGCTTCAGTACACTATTGGCCTCAGAGATTTTCCCATAGGATGACCACAATGGAAACAACATACAAAGGGGGTCAATATATTTCTATTTGACTGCCAAGCAGAGGCTGTCACATTTGATATATGTTTTTCCCTTGGGGGTTGTTGAACCTTCCTAGTGCACCACTCAGTTATTTTACTGATAACCAGCTGAAAGAGTGGTGATTTAGTAATGTGTAGGTATCCATTTTTAATTTTTTCGACAAGAACAATATTGTCTCATGATGTTGCACAAATGTGACTATAACTAATACCTTTCAATGTGTTCGTCCAAACATACTTTCTATATATAAAACTCTTTCAAGATTCAATTGCAGTGTTTCCCTACAAAAACAGTGACCAGAAAAGAATAATTCTACGGCTGTGAAGTTGAACAATTGGGAATGCTGGGGGCATACAAAAGCATTCTAGAAATGTGAGTTACACTTTGAAAGAAATTATTGTACAGGTTATTTTTATCAATGTATTGCATCTCCAGCATTTGCTTTGTTACTATTATTTATCATAGGATTTTTTTAAATTTTAAGATTATAGTTAGCCATATTTAACACAATCTTTCTTATGTTCTTGCAGATAAGCTAAAGCAGCAGAAATTCTAATGGAATATGCAGTGCTTTAGCATTCAGTCTGCCATTAGGAACCGTTCAATTTGTAATGTTGTTACATTGTAGTATGAAGAATCATTATATTTTGAGTTATTAGGCACAGAAACAAGCCCTTCATCTCACCGTGTCCTTACTGACTGAGAAGAAAATATCTATACTAATCCCATTTCCCACCAAATGGTCCATGGCTGTGCCTTGTTGATTCAGAGGCTCATGGCCGTAGAGTTATACAGGCCCTTCGGCCCAACTCACGCATACTGGCCAAGTTGCCTGCCTGAACTAGTCCCATATGCCTGCATTTGACCTATATTCCTCTAAACCTTTCCTATCCATACACCTGTCCAAATATACTTTAAACTCTAATTGCTTATTTTTAATCCCCTGAGAGTAGCAGTCTCTACCACTCCTAAGGCAGTGAGTCCAGATTTTTCCATCCTCTGAGAGGAAAAATAACTTCATCAGATGCTCTCTAAACCTTCTACCCATTATCTTAAAAAGCTAGTTTTAGACCCATCTGCTAGGGGGGAAAAGCTCCCACTACTTCCCCATCTATACCCTGTATAATCAAACATACATGCATCAGGTTCCTTCTCAGTCTTCTCTGCTCTAAGGGAAACAAACCAAAGCTGTTCAGACTCTCCTCATAACCTTCCCAAGCAATAGCCAGGTGAATCTTCTCAATACTCTCTGCAGTTCAACCATGGCCATCCTGACCAGATCTGTACATGTATCCTAGTTAGTGTTAGGGTCTAACCAATGTTTTATATAATTGCACCATACCCTCTCTGCCTATCTATTCTTTGCCTGGCTAATTAAGTCAAATATCCTGTATACTTTCTTGACCACTTTATAAAACTGTGCCTCCACCTTTAAGCATTTTACACTAAGGGTTCTCAGTATTTCTCAGAATCCTACCAGTCATAGTTAAATCCTGACCCTATTCAGTCATCACTTCACACGTATCATATTCTACCTGCTATTGTGCAGCCCAAATACCAAATTAGTAATATTACCCTGTATCCCAGGGTTACCTTTCCCAATATTAGCACTAGCAATTACCATGCCATTAATAATACCTCCTATATTTCCATTCAAATTGTTAATGTACATTATAGTAACCAGCATCTACCATCATTCTCTATACTCTATACTTTTTGGATACAAGTTGTCAATTTGCCATGGATCTCATGACCTCTATTTTTTTTGATTACTGTCCCATTTGATCTTGTCAAAAGCCTTACTGAAATCCATATAGACAACATTGTAGACTACACTGCCCTCATCAATACACTTAGTCACTTCTTTAAAAAAAATCAGTCAAATTGGTTAGACAATAATCCCCCTTACGAAACTATGCTGACTATCTTTGACCTTCTAAATTTAAATTAATCGTATCTTTATAATATTTCACAATAATTTTCCTACCACTGACAACAAATGCACTGGCCTGTAAATACTAAGTTTATCTCTCATGGCCTTCTTGAAAAGTATATTTACTGCATCTAGTGGGGTTCTTTGGTCACTAGTTGTAGTTCTCTGTGAGGAACAATTCTTTGCATTCGTTCTGGTAATTCATTTTGTCGTCCTTTTGGTGACCCTGACCCACTTTAGTTTTTGTCTGGATCTTCTCCAATATTTGTTAAGCTAACTATGGATAAGTTTTGGAAAGGAAAGTATTCCTCCTCCCAGAAGGAAAAAAAAGTGCAATGACAATGATACCACACATTTGATTAATTTGATAGTTTCCCTTGTTGGTGAAGTGCATGGTCCAATTCTGTATCTCTGCAAGGGAATTTTAAACTGGCAATATATAATGTTCCAGATTCTCCCTTCATTTTACATCCAAGGGCTAGTACTGCAAAGAATTCCTCTTTTTTTGAATACTATCTTCAACTGCAGCATAAATGCCTTAAATTTTAAGGAGGAACAAGCAGTGAAGTGGATGCAGGGCACGTGCTCAATCCTGTTTAGGCCCGTTTGAAGATAAAGTCATTTTTGAATTCCAGAATCCCACAGGACCTTTCTCATCTTGGAGTCTGATTTCAAAGCCCAGCACCTATTCTGCAATGGCTTGTTGAGGGTGATGACAGTGTGCAATGAGCTGTTTGGTTTATTGTTGCTGGTGGCAAACGGCACACTCACCAGTTCCACCCCTACAGCTTCAGCTGTTGGCAGCCCGCAGCTCACGGCAATGAACAGGATGCAATAAAAAGGCAGAACAGCTTCACGCTAAGAGGGCCTTCTGGTGGATGTTGTCCAGAGAAAATATTAAGCTATTAAATACTTAAGAAGTCATGCATGTTGTTATAGTAAATGGCACACAAGCTTTACTTTTAAAGGCATTTTTAAAAAGTGTTGCATTCTCCTACAAGGAGGGTACAGAAAAATATCATGGCATGATGGTAATAGAGGAAGGGTTTGATTCAAATTAACCTTTTGGTGGTTGACTCAGTGTCTCGCTACAATTGAAATGAAATCATCACCTTGTTAAAACTGTTCAGGAATACACTGCTTTGCTGTTTATGAACACATTATGACTTTATCTGAGATGGAGTATATAATCCACCACAAAAATGTGTTCCTCATGATAATATGTGATGCATAAAACACTGCTCGTTAATTTTACTCACTCATTCCCTGCCTTCAAATCGTATCACTACATTTCCCCCTGTAAGCACAGCTTATTCTGTTGCAGCTTTCTTTTAATTTCTTGAGCGCTTTCAAAGAAAATCTCTCTTAAAGCACATTGAAAAGTTCGCATTATGACCCACCACCTGGAAGCTGCTTTCTAGAACTTCCTTGTGGATTACAGTTGCAATCATCAACAGAACAGTTCTGCTTGTAGGAAAGAGCTTCAAGCACCAAATCTGAAAGATAACATTGTAGTAACATTACAGCAATTAACATGAGAGATGGAGCAAAACAGCTCACTCTAATTAAACAGGGTAGTGTATTTCCATCAATAGCATTGTATTTTAATGCCAGAAAACATAAGCAAAGAGCAAGGGCTCAGAGTTTGTGGGTGAGATGATGGTTTGTTTCCCCCTCTCCTCCCACTTCCTTAAGTGTCACTTTGATGAGACCCCAGGCAATTCATTTCTTTGCAGAAATATTTTGCATACTCTGAATGAAGGCAGATGAGAAAATGCTTGATCTGAAAACATATCAGAAATGATTGTCAGATTCTGCAGGGAATTGGAACTGGAATTGGTCACATGTACCAAGATAAAGTGAAAACTTGGTTTTTCAAACTGTTCATACAGATTAGATCATTACACAGTGCATTCAGGTAGAACAAGGTGAAACACTAATAATGCAAAATAAAGTCTAACAGCTACAGAGGAAGTGCAGTACAGGGTATGGCTGAATTTCTGATATGTGCTTTCTTGCTGGGAGAAGATCATCTTGGAAATAGCTTTACAATATGCTGCCATGTTCTTTCCCTTACATGCTGACTAAAATGAAAATGCCTTTAAAATAAATGAATTAACAACTGTCTTCAAATGGCACTCAGAGGAATTTGATGCAAGTGCTTGAACTAGTGTACAGCTGTGGGAATTTAAATCTGTCTGCGATTTAACATGGAAAAATGAAGACCTGGCTTCAAGTCACTACCACAGGTCTGAATGATGTGAACTGGCACCAGGAGCATTAATCTTCATTGGTGCCAGAGGGAGGTAGCAGTCTGGGCTGATAGGACATTGAATTCACGTTCCACATCAGAAGCTTTCAACAATATTACTTTTAGTTTTTTTTGAATAGCTGTGTCAGCAAAACTGAAAATCCTCTGAATGAGATAATAAAAAGCGATTTATTGCTTGAAAGATTGGTTGAAGATGTCTTCATACGGAGAAATACTTACATGGGTCATACTAATGTAATGAACTCTGTGATGAGTACTTTGACAGGATACTGCTAGGAATTCTGAACAAGCGATTTATTTTAAAGATATGCTTTTGCTGAATGGGCAGCTTACAGGACTGGAAGTTGCCAGAGCAACCAAATAATTTGTGAATAAGCTCTTCTTGGGCTCCCATTTGGGTACAGGTATTGATTATAACTGACGTTTAAATGACATACTCTGAAATCTTCTTCAGGGATGATGCCTGAGTATGTCTAGTCCAGTGGTATTTATAACCCTGTGGTCCAGCCCTCCTGATTGGTTAGTCCTCATCCAATCAAGTTTCCACTCTCCCACCTTGTTTACAATTGAATACCAGTTACCCCAAAGACTTCGCATTTCACCCAGTATTCAACATACGGCAGGGTTTCCCTCTCCCTAATAAGGGAGGAAGCGATGTCTCCACTTTCACAGCGAGCGGGGAGACATAATAAACAACTCACTAGTTTACAATGTTAAAAGTCCTTTATGTTGCTTTTTTCAAGCTCTGACCTGCTGCTGTAGTTATGGTATTTATGTGATTGGTCTAGTTCATTTCTGGACAAATGGTGAGTGGCAGGGTGCTAATGGCGAGAGACTTAGTGATGATAATGCCACTAAGGATCAAGAATACATTGTGAGTGTCTCTCTCTCTCTCATACCCCAATCCTGTAGCCTGAATGCCACAGATTACCACATGCCTGGGTGCAGCATGCAGATTTGGACTGTTCATTTGATGAGGAACTGGAGTAATTGGAACTGAACGTTGTACAATCATCTCTGCTTATGTGACCTTAAGGTAAAGAGAACTGATGAAGCAATTGAAGATAGTTGAACATTGAACACCGCTCAAAGTTGAAAGTAAATGTATTATTATAGTATGTATATGTTGCCATATAGCACCTTGAGATTCATTTTCTGAGGAACTCCTGCAGTGATATCCTCAACAACCATAACAATCATTTCCCGATGTGAGGTATCTGCCTTTGTGATGTCCATTGTCTTAACCTTACAAAGGCTTCTTAGTGGCACATGCTGTGTAATGTTACCTTGATATTAATGGCAGTCACTCTCACCTCACCTCTGAAATCCATGCTTTGATCAAATCAGTTACAAGGTCTCTAAATGAATGGCCTTAACAAGCCCAAACTTAGTACTGATAATCCAGACAGATGGTCTTGACCCAAAGTATTGACTGTCCATTTCCCTGCACAGATGCTGCCTGACCTGCTGAATTCCTCCAGCAGCTCACATTTTGGCTCCAGTGTCCAGCATCATGTGTCACCAGCAACAGCATCAACTTCAATAGGACACAATGTCTCAAAGTGTTGCACAGCAGCATTATCAAACATTTCACATTTCAGTGCAAGAAGACAGGGAGAAGAGTGCCCATTAAGTCTATGAGAACTGTTCCACCAAACAATAAGGTTAAGATTGATCTGCATGTAACCTAACTCCAGAACCCAAATTAATAACAATTAACAGCCTCATATTGTAATTTTGTAACCGACCAAGCATAGATTGCTGTTGAAGAAAGTTCTAAATTGTTACCATCCTCCACTTGTGGAGATATTTATAACCTTCCCTTCTGAAGGGCCATTTCAGATATAAAGTCAAGACAGGAAACTGAACACTTTATCAAAGGGATAGGTTTTGAAAAACACCTTGAAGTGTTAGAACGAGAGGTTAAAGAGGCACTATTAGCAAAGGGGTTTCAAAAGGGCAGATAAAGACATCAGGAAAATTAAGTCTGTGAAGAAAGGGATCTGTGAAGGTTTGCCTACATAGCAAGATTTTTGATACTTAGTAAATTTGTTTATTAATGCCACATGTACTGAAGCACAGTGAGAGAACTTTGCCATTCATACAGAACATTTAGAAACATAAACACATCAGGGTAGTGGAAAAGGAAAAACAATAACAGAATGCAGAATGCACTGCTACAAATATAGTTGCAGAGAAAATGCAGTAAGGTGAGAAACCCATGATGAAGTAGATTATGAGGTCAAGAGTTCATCTTTATTGTTGAAGAGATCCATTCAACAACTTTATAATAGCAGGAAAAATCTCTCCTTGAGTCTAGCAGTGCCTACTTTCAAATCAGATGAGCTGATTGTCATGTGCACAGGTGCAATGAAAAAATTCTTTGCAGCAGCTTTTCAAACACATTACATATAAACAGAATTCACAAGAAGAAAAAAAACATAAAAATAGCATTATACACAATTTTTACTAGACAATACAATTATAATGCAATCAGATGATTGAACTAATTGAATCTAGAGCTAACATAACTTTGGAAATGAAAGCTCTTTAGAAAGAAATGAGTCAGGTGATTCCATATACATTATCTTCTTTGAGGTAGAACATATTCATGGAGATTTCAGATGAAATATTTAGGCTCTAGAGGTCTACGATGTTGTAATGCCTTACCTAACTAAGTTTTGTTGTGAAACTAATTTCCATATTGAAGTGCAGGAGCACAATATAATCAACTTCCAATAAAAATTATCGAGGCCCTCTGTTGGTCAGGTTTCACCAGGATATTACATCCTAGCATTCTACATGATATGCAAGCCAGAGCAGTACGATATGGAGAGTAAACAGTTGCCCATGTAGCAGGCTCCCCCACCACCACCCCCCACCCCCACACAGCCAATGAATCCAAAGGAACTACAGAGACTGATACAGTTTGGAACCATTGGCATCACAAAAGTTTCTAGTTAGCATTGAACTCAACATTAGACTGCTTAACAGACCCCAGCTCCGATTTTTCCTCGGGGTTTACTCTCGAAGCCTTTCCCATGACTGGGTATAGCCGCAAGGCAACAGAGTTCTGAGATCAGAGGTTTCCTTCTCTTAGATGACTTGCCAACCACAGCTGATGAACCCCATCTGTTTGAAGCAACTGGTTTTAAGGCATCAGCAATGGGCCTTTTCCCCTTCTCCTACCAGTAAAAGTGATCCCACTGAAATTTTTAGCTAAACCACAGGCGAAAGCAGGAACTGGACTTGGTTGTCAGAGGCTATTTGAGACACACCCCATTGGGAGCATTTAATAGGTAGTGGGAGCTTATCCCCACTACCTCCCCTGTCTATGACAACCTTAAGGAACCTATAAAAATTATACACTTTTACAAAGCTTATGGATTAGCAAATGACATGAAAATATATCTAAACATGGAGACCTCCAATAATTTATTTTTATGCTGAGACTCAATTAATATAAATAAAATAGCTTTCAGGTTAGTGGTTCATTGAATATTCAAGATTTTAAAACAATCATTTATGAGTCATCTGTCTTTGCTTGTCCGAGACAAATGTGAGAAAGTTTCACCAAGTCTCATGAATCAGGAGCTGAGTGAAGAGAAGGAACCATTTATGTGGCTGACGGGTCAACCTTCACTACATAAACACACGTCTTTCCTGTCAATAACCCCAATGTAAAGTGATTCTGGTGGAACAGGGAAATGTTGACTGAAAACTGTTTTTACTTTCTCAGTGTTCTACTCACAAGCTGTTCGTTGTTTCAGTCATTGGTTCCAAGGTTTAAAATAAAATCATCAACGCAATTTCAAAACAGGTAAGTTAGTGCTTCATCAGTACTTTATGTCATTTTGTCACCTGTGCATGTAAAACATAATTTTCCAGAAGGTTATCTCAGATATCAGTGTTAAACACAATGCATAGCAGTGGCAATGCATTGAGACTTGGCCTTGGAGATTCACTTCTTTTGAAGTCAGTTGAACTGAGTTTCTGAAGCAGAAATTAACGTCCTGTTTTAGAGAGTGTGTTGTTGACTTGGGACAAGTTCTTGGCAAAATTGTGAAATAGGAAGTATAAAAAGGCAAATCAGTCTTAACTCCTAATAGTGACCATAAACTAAGTTCTGAGAGGCTAATAAAGTAGAGTCTCCATATTTCTGGAAATCCCTTGCAATGGCAGAGCCCAGAGACAGAGTCATGAAGTGACCAGGTCACGAGAGGTGACAGAACATGATCAGTGTTGGACATGCTAGCCTAGGAGAAGAGGTTGACATTGTTGTCTTTTTCAGTTCATGATTTTGGGAGATATTGCAGAGACAGGGTTGACACTACCTCTCCAGTGATTTGAGGTGTGTGCTGTAAATTGACTGAGTCTTGAAAGCATATAGGAAGCTGAGACTTAAGAAGCCATGCAGGAAAAATTCATTAGGTAGATTCCTGGTTCTAAGTGACTGCTCAATGAAAAAAGACTGAGAAGAATTAATCAATATTCTTTGGAATTTAGAATTTGAGGGGATCTTATATGAAATTTTGAAGTGGCTTGGTAGGCTGGATTTTGTAAGGACTTTTTCATGCTGAGAACTCTAGAACTGGGACATGTGGTTCTAGTGAAACCATTAAAGCTAAAAATGAAGAGGAATTACTTCTCTTAGAAGGTTCTGAGTCTAGAACTCTTTCCCCAGAGAGTTTTGAATGCTGCGTCCTGCAGAATATTCAAGGCTGAGACAGAGTGATTTTGAATTACAGGGGAATCAAGGATTAAGGGTATAATGCAAGGAAAAGGAGTTGAAATTGAAGTTCGGATCAGCTAAGATCTCATTAAGTGGGAGAGTAGACCTGGGGCTGTATGACCTTTTCCTGCTCCTATTTCCCATGTTCTTATGTGCTAATTAACACATGTAAGAACTGGAAGATTTGAGTTGTCTAAACCTTTCAACGGAATTAAAATTGGATGTTTTCACTATGAGGCATGCAATGATCTTCAGATGCAAAGGAAGGTTTAAATCTCAAAGAAAGAACTGTCTGTACATACTTAGTAGTTTTCTGAAATTTCATTTTTATAGTAGGTAATTTTATGTTTTAGCAATTAATCCAGCTGCCCAGCCGATGACTCTTCAGATCCTAGGAAAAAAACTCAGCAGATGTCTAACAAGAAACCAAAAGGAAATCACCAATTCTAGGTATGAAAGAAGGTTGACCCGAAAAGTTATCTCTGTGGCTCTCACCACAGATTCTGCCACACCTGATGAACATTCCAAGAAATTTCTAATTTAATTCAGATTTTCAGCTTTATCAGCAATGCTGCTTTTGGCTCATCCATGTTATATTGTTCTCACAGCTTAACATTATTGCACACATCACTGCTATGTGAAGTTATTGAGGTTTACTTTTGAAATCAAATCAGGCCACTGATACAACAAAAAATCATAGACTTTCTGAGTGATACTGTTTGATCTGCTGAAAATTCCAGATTTTCTTCAGCATAGTATGCTCCGCATTTGGCAAATAAATGAAATTATTAGAATTAGAACAAGAAGGAACAGTGATCTCTCTTATCTACATTGTTTCAATCACAGAAGGAAAGAGGATGTCATTTATTTCCCCATGCTTCAAATAGGCCTTTATTAGTGCAATGCCATTTTCCCTTGCCCAGTTAATTTGATTCAAGAAGTTACTTGCAGATTCATCAAACAACTGGAAACAGAATCAGAATTGGGTTTATTTTTACTGACATGTAAGATGATAAGATCAGATAGGAGCAGAACTAAGCTGTTTGGCCCATCAAATCTGCTCTGCCATTTCTTTTCAGCTGATCCAATTCTCCTCTCACCCTCCAATCTCCTGGCTTCTCCCTGTGTCCTTTCAAGCCATAACCAATCAAGAATCTATCAAAGTCTGCCTTAAATATACATAAAGACTTAGCTTCTACAGCTGCCTGTGGCAAAGAATTCCACAGATTCATCACTTGTGGGCTAAAGAAATTCCTCCTCATTTCCATTCTAAAAGAATGCCCCTCTATTCTAAGGCTGTGTCCTCTGTTCTTAGACTCTCCCATCATTGGAAGTATCTTCTCCACTTCCACTTTATCAAGGCCTTTCACCATTCGATAGATTTCAATGAGGTAACCCTTCATTCTTCTGAATTCTAGTAAATACAGGCCCAGGGCCATCAAACGCTCTTCATATGACAAGCCATTCAATCCTGGAATCATTTTCATGAACCTCCTTTAAACCCTCTCAAGTATCAGCACACCCTTTCTAAAGTAAGGGGCCAAAACTGCTCACAGTACTCCAAGTGAGGCCTCACAAGTGCTTTATAAAAGCTCAACATTGCATCCTTACTTTTATATTCTCGTCCTCTTGAAATGAATGCTAACATTGCATTTGCCTTCCTCACCACAGTCTCTACCTGCAAAGTAACCTTTAGGGAATCCTGCGCAAGGACTCCTAAGTCCCTTTACACCTCTAGTTTTTTTATTTTCTCCCCATTTAGGAAATAGTCAACCCTTTCATTTTTTCTAGCAAAGTGCATGACCATACACTTCCCCAACACTGTATTTCATCTGCTCATTCTCCTAATCTGTCTAAGTCCTTCTGCAGCGTCTCTACTCAGAACTACCTGCCTCTCTACCCACCTTCATATCGTCTACACACTTTGCAATAAAGCCATCAATTCCATCATCATATAACTTAAGAAGAATCAGTCCCAACACAGACCCTTTTGAAACACCACTAGTCACTGGCAGCCAAGCAGAAAAGGCTCCCTTTATTCCCACTATTTGCCTTCTGCCAATCAGTCACTGCTTTATCCATGCTAGAATCTTTCCTGTAGTACCATAGGTTTCGAGCTTGTTAAGAAGCCTCATGTGTGGCACTTTGTCAAAGGCCTTCTGAAAATCCAAGTACCCAACATCAACTGATTTTCCTTTGTCTGTCCTGATGGTTAGTTCCCTTGAGGAAACGATGCTGACAATGATCTATTTTATCATGTGCCTCTGAACACCCTGAGACCTCATCCTTAATAATTGTCTCCAAGGTCTTCCCAACCACTGAGATCAGACTAACTGGCCAATAGTTTTCTTTCTTCTGCCTCTCTCCTTTCCTGAAGCATGGAGTGACATTTGCAATTTTCCAGTCTTCCAGAACCATTCCAGAATCTCGTGATTCTTGAAAGATCATTACTAATGCCTCCACTATCTCTTCAGCCACCTCTTTCAGAACTCTGGGGTGTACACCATCTGGTCCAGGTGATTTGTCTACCTTCAGTCCATTTAGTTTCCCAAGAACCTTCTCTCTAGTTATGGTAACTTCACACACTTCATGGCCCTTGACACCTGGAACTTCTACCATGTTGCTTGTGCCTTCCACAGTGAAGACTGATGCAAAATACTTATTCAGTTCATTGGCTATTTTGTTGTCCACCATTACTGCTTCTCCAGCATCATTTTCCAGTGGTCCAAAATCCACACTCATCTTTCTTTTACACTTTATGTATTTAACAAACTTCTGTTATCCTCTATAATATTATTTGCTGGTATACTTTCGTATTCCATCTTTACATTCTTAATGATTTTTTAGATGCTTTTTGTTGCATTTTAAAAGCTTCCCAATCCTCTAATTTCCCCCTAATTTTTGCTTTATTATATGCCCTCTCTTTGGCTTTTATGTTGGCCTTGACTTCTCTTGTTAGCCGTGGTTGTGTCAATCTTTCATTTAGAATACTTCTTCCTCTTTGAGATGCATATACCCTGAGACCTCCCAATTGCTTCCAAAAATTCCAGCCATTGCTGCTCTGTTGTCATCACTGCCAATGTCCTTTTTCAATCAACTCTAGCCAACTCCTCTCTCAAGTTTCTAAAATTTCCTTTACTCCACTGTAATACTAATACATGTGACTTTTGCTTTTCCTTCTCAACTTTCAGGGGAATTTGATCATATTATGATCACTTACCCTGAGGGTCCCTTCACATTAAGCTCACTAATGAACTCTGGTAACACTGCACAACACCCAGTCCGGAATAGCTGATCCTCCGGTGGGCTCAACCACAAGCTGCTCTAAAGAGCCATCTCAATGGCACTCAAGAAACTTCTTCTTCTGGAATCCAGCACCAACCTGATTTTCCCTATCTACCTGCATATTGAAGTCTCCCATGACTATTGTAACATCGCCATTTTGACATGTATTTTCTATCTCCCATTGTAATTTGTAAGCCACCTCTTTATTTCAGGCCTGTATGAGTTTTTGTTTGTTTTGTGGTAACACACAATGCAAATCATAAAAGATGTAAAAATTACTATAAGTTGCAAAAACAAATAAATAGGTTGGGTACAGGCCAAATCCAAGCAGTGGAGTGCCGGCCCCAGAATGTATTGAGGTGATTGAACTAGACGTCAATATAGGCACCGGGCCAGACTGAAAAGGTCAGGGTGTTGGGGCCTGAGGCCAGGAATGTGCCAGTGCAGATCACTGCTCCATGATGCTTACTCAGATCTGGGCTGAAATATAGGATTCTTTTTGTGGACTTCAGTTCAGAACACTATTTGCTTGCAGTTATTGTTTGCATGATATGTTCTTTTTCTCTGTTTGACAGTCTTCTTTTATATATGGGTTCTCTTTGGTTCTTTGTTTCATGGCTGCCTGTTAGGACACAAATCTCAAGGTTGTATAATGTCTACGTCCTTTGATAATAAATGTACTTTGAACCTTGAAATAGTGCAGAAGACAAATAACAGGATGGTGTTCATGGGTTCATGGACCATTCAGTAATGGCAGAAGGAAAGAAGCTGTTCCAAAAACATTGAGTGTGGGTCTTCAGGCTCCAGTACCTCCTCCCCAGTGGTAGTAACATAAAGAAGGCATGTCCCGAATGGTGAAGGTCTTTGCTAATGGGTGCTGTCTTCTTCAGGCCCCACCACTTGAAATTGTCCTCTTCAACCATTGTTAGTTTGTATCGCTTTTCCGTGATATGGTGTGGTATTCAAACATACAATGAGAAGAATTAGTAAAGTTTAATGCTGCAAGTTCTACCTAAGTCTCTCTCATTTTGTTAATTCAGTATCAGTTCTTTGATTGATTTTATTCAATGCACATTAAAACCAACAAACACCTTCAGACACCTGTAGGCCAATCCTTTGTTGACAGAAATGTTTCACTTTTTTAAAAAATTCCTGCTGTTTTATCATTTGTTATCTCCTTACTTTGTCTTAACTACCTTTATGAAGTTCTACTTCCCCCATTAGTGGAATGTATCCTTGGCTTATTCACTACCCTGCTACAAAAGCTTTGTTATCAGTCCTTGAATACCAGTACCTCCCTTCCACGCTAAGATGCAATAGCACCCGGTTATGGAGACTATTAGCACTTCGGCATTTCATCAATTTCATGGCTAGAATTTCACTGTCATGTTCCTTCTGCTGGCCCCTCATTGATAAACATGCGATACAGGTTTAAAGAGAGTACATTCCTGTCATATCCGCAATTTTTTAAAAAGAAATCTACACCAACACAAACATTGCAAGCTTATCTGTTCCGCTGTTTATCTCTTCCAGCAAGGCAATAATGGATAAATATAAGTGTTGATAAAATATGTGTTGATATTTCTTCCTCTCCACCCTCTCTTTGAGCTGTGAACCCATTAGAACAAGCCATACAGTTATTGACAGAGAGTAATGTTGCAGATGGTTCTGTTTGACTTCATAGGATTGAAAACATCTCTTGGCACATTTTTTAGTGTTGATGCTGGCACTGCCGTCAGTTGGGCTGGTGGATTTTGTGTCTGGCAAGAGAACAAGTGGAGGATAAATGCCATACTGGATTGATTTTCGAGTGTCCTGATCAGGCCAGTCATTTTCAATGAAGGTAACGAGAGCAATGCTAGAAGTAGGACATCATCAAGCAAGGATGCTGAAGTTGTTTAGGTTAAATTCCACGTTGATCAACTCTGTTTGCAGTATACATTCACATGTATCAGAAATTTGCTGTGGCGTGCAGCAAAAAAACAACACTCAACAATAAAGAATCATATAAAAATAAACTTAAAAGTTTGAAGTACAGATGTGAACTAGAACTAGAGGTCATGGGTTAAGAAAGGAAGGTGAAATGTTTAAGAAGAACATGAGGGAGAACTTCATTACTCAGGGTGGTGAGAGTGTGGAACGAGCTGCCAGTGGAAGTGGTGCATGCCCATTCAATTTTAGCATTTAAGAAGAATTTGGATAAATACATGGATGGGAGGGGAATAGAGGCATATGGTCTGGGTGCAGGCTGATTGGACCAGGCAGAATAATAGTTCGGCATGAACTAGATGGGCCAAATACCTGTTTCTGTGCTGTTCTATGACTTTATAACTCTATGGAATAAAATATGCATAACTACATAAATGCCATCAGGTATTTATAATGTAAATAGCATGATAAGGTCCCACACAGGAGATTAGTGTGCAAACTTAAAGCACACGGTATTGGGGGTAAGGTATTGGTGTGGGTGGAGAATTGGTTAGCAGACAGGAAGCAAAGAGTGGGAATAAACGGGACCTTTTCAGAATGGCAGGCGGTGACTAGTGGGGTACCGCAAGGCTCAGTGCTGGGACCCCAGTTGTTTACAATATATATTAATGACTTGGATGAGGGAATTAAATGCAGCATCTCCAAGTTTGCGGATGACACGAAGCTGGGTGGCAGTGTTAGCAGTGAGGAGGATGCTAAGAGGATGCAGGGTGACTTGGATAGGTTGGGTGAGTGGGCAAACTCATGGCAGATGCAATTTAATGTGGATAAATGTGAAGTTATCCACTTTGGTGGCAAAAATAGGAAAACAGATTATTATCTGAATGGTGGCCGATTAGGAAAAGGGGAGGTGCAACGAGACCTGGGTGTCATTATACACCAGTCATTGAAAGTGGGCATGCAGGTACAGCAGGTGGTGAAAAAGGCGAACGGTATGCTGGCATTTATAGCGAGAGGATTCGAGTACAGGAGCAGGGAGGTACTACTGCAGTTGTACAAGGCCTTGGTGAGACCACACCTGGAGTATTGTGTGCAGTTTTGGTCTCCTAATCTGAGGAAAGACATCTTTGCCATAGAGGGAGTACAAAGAAGGTTCACCAGATTGATTCCTGGGATGGCAGGTCTTTCATATGATGAAAGACTGGATGAACTGGGCTTGTACTCGTTGAAATTTAGAAGATTGAGGGGGGATCTGATTGAAACGTATAAGATCCTAAAGGGATTGGACAGGCTAGATGCGGGAAGATTGTTCCCGATGTTGAGGAGGTCCAGAACGAGGGGTCACAGTTTGAGGATAGAGGGGAAGCCTTTTAGGACCCAGATTAGGAAAAACTTCTTCACACAGAGAGTGGTGAATCTGTGTAATTCTCTGCCACAGCAAACAGTTGAGGCCAGTTCATTGGCTATGTTTAAGAGGGAGTTAGATATGGCCCTTGTGGCTACAGGGGTCAGGGGGTATGGAGGGAAGGCTGGGTTCTGAGTTGGATGATCAGCCATGATCATAATAAATGGCGGTGCAGGCTCGAAGGGCCGAATGGCCTACTCCTGCACCTATTTTCTATGTTTCTATAAACAGTGGGTTAAAAAATTTACAGTACAGTGCAGTAACTGAGGGAATGGACAGAGAGGGTGAGAGTCTAACTAAAATGGATGATCAGGTTAACTGCCCTAAGGTAAAAATTACCTGCAGAGTAAATTGTTTCAAGGAGCTCCTTGAATTGAGTGTACTTCTGTTTAAGTTTCCCAGTTAGTGGCTCTGATCATTGATATTTATTTTTATAGTTATAACATTATAGAATATTCTTCCAATGTACATTGCCACAAAGCAAGCAGCATGTTGCAGAGCTGTGGCTGCAGTCCATGTTTAGATCTTAAGTTGGGCTCATTGAGCCATAGCAGTTATGGGATTCATGTCGCAAGATCCTCTGAGGCACCATTTCTGTGACAGTAATCAAGATTTTGTCTTAATCTGGCTGCATAAGAAAGCACCACTAAGAGTTGAAACAAATTCTTGGCATCTGTTTCTTATCTTCTTTATCTAAAGTCATTGAAACTCTGGTTAACTGGAAATTTATCTGCAGAAGTGTAAGAGAACATGGGAAGATTAGATAGAAGTAGGCAAATTTATGAGGGGTGTAGATAGAGTAAATGCAAACAGACATTTTCAACTCAAGGTAGGTGATACTAGAACTAGATATCATGGGCTAAGGGTGAAAGGAGAAACGTTTAATGGGAACATAAAGGGTATCTTTTTTGCTCAGAAGTTGGTGAGGGTGTGGATCGGGCTGTCAGTGGAAGTTGTGGATGCAGGTTTGTTTTTGAACATTTAAGAGAAATTTGAATAGGTACATGGATGGGAGGAGTATGAAGAGCTACGATCCGGGTGCAGGTCAATGGAACTAGGTAGAATAACAGTTTGGCATGGACTAGATGGGCCAAAGGATTATTTCTGTGCTGTAGGGTTCTATCAATCTATGACTATAACTCAATTTCTCTGGCTCTACTGCAACCTAAACAGTAATTTGTAAAGACATCACTGAAAACTCCCAAGGGTTAGATACCTTTCTGTTTGGCCTCTTATCTCACTGTGAAATCAGGAGACACGGGAATGCCTCAGCAGAATATATGGCAATGCCGAAGGCCACTCCCACCAACTGTCAACCTCTCTCAGCACCTGTCTAACTATTAGAAGCAGATTAATATTCCAGACCAGAGCGATAATTCTATGGGCGAATGCGCCTTGTTAATGGCCAGACTGATTCAAACTGACAGGAAGGTGTTAGTAATTCAACAATGGTGTGCAGAAGAGCATCTCTGAATGCATCATAACACAAATCTTGAATTGGATGGGCTGCAGGGGCAGAAGACCACAAACGTGCACTGAGGGTGGTGGTACTTTCAAAGTAAAAGCAGGGTGATAGAGAGATGTTGATGCATTTGTTGAATGTGTATGTAAAGTCCTCTTAATGTTCAGAAATTAAACCTGTGATTGAAGGAACTGGGCATGTTTAAAAATATCCTCTTCTGCCAATGTGCCTGACATTTTGTCCAGGTTTGCAATGGTTGGCAAATCCACTGATAGGATTGTTAAGAATTGTGAGGAGATGGTCATGGGGTTGCCATTTTCCCCAAAGATTTCTGCGGAATTTTAACACTATGCATGATCTATGCACTTCCACACTTGATAATATGGTTCAGGTTCTGCTCCACAATTGCTGCTGTGTACTTTGTTCAGCGAGATTTCCTGCTTGCCATACAGCTCCATTTTCCTGTATGGTTAATGATTTCTGAGGGCCAAACACAGATGCAAGTTAATAGGTAGAAGTTACTGAATGATCTTTATCATAGTTGCCATTTACATGGGAAAGTCCTGAAACTTTGACTTTGGCAGACCCATTGGCCAGTTCTGAGAAGAAAGGAGGAAGTACAAGAAACCTTTAAAGTAGTGGCAGCCATTTTTTTTCATTTCCCTGGCATAGTTCAATAACCATTTATAAATGTGTTGGCGATACAACCATTGTTGGTAGAATCTCAGGTGGTGATGTGAGGGTGTACAGGAGTGAGATATGCCAACTAGTGGAGTGGTGCCACTGCAATAAACTGGCACTCAATGTCAGTAAAATGAAAGTGCTGATTGTGGACTTCAGGAAGGGTAAGACGAAGGAACACATACCAATCATCATAGAGGGATCAGGAGTGAGCAGTTTCAAGTTCCTGGGTGTCAAGATCTGAGGATCTAACCTGGTCCCAACATATCAATGTAGTTATAAAGAAGGCAGGATAGCAGCTATACTTCATTAGGAGTTTGAAGAGATTTGGCATGTCAACAAAGACACTCAAAAGCTTCTATAGTTGTATTGTGGAGAGCACTCTGACAGGCTGCATCACTGTCTGGTATGGAGGGGCTACTGCACAGGACTGAAAGAATCTGCAGAGGGTTGTAAATCTAGTCAGCTCCATTTGGGTACTAGCCTACAAAGTACTCAGGACATCTTCAAAGTGCAGTGCCCCAAGGCATGCCCTTTTCTCACTGTTACCATCAGGCAGGTGGTACAGAAGCCTGAAGGCTCACACTCAGCGATTCAGAAACAGCTTCTTCCCCTCTGCCATCTGATTCCTAAATGGACATTGAATCCATGGACACTACCTCACTTTTTTAAAAAAATATACAGTATTTCTGTTTTTAAATCTATTCAATATACATATACTGTCATTGACTTATTTATTTATTATTATTTTTACTTAATTTATTTTTTATCTTCTATATTATGTATGCATTGAACAGCTGCTGCTAATTTCTCAAATTTCATGATAAATGCCAGTGATAATAAACCTGATTCTGATTCAGAGCATTCCTGCAGCTCTGCCATACTTTTTTTGCATTCGTAGTTTTTCCATCTCTGTACCTCCATCCAGAAGGGGCAAATAATACCTCCAACACTTATTGTACAATATTTCTACAAGAATATTGGCAATATGATTTAACAGTGCTAACTCCATTCTCTTTGAAGATAGTTTCACCTTAGAATTATGTTTCAGGTCAATGCAATTATTCTCTTTGACTCATTGCAGTGTGAAATGGCATCTCTGCTGCACTTCCTGCTATACCTGTTCAATGATTTCAATCAATGCAACTTGCCCTTATTTGACCAACCCTTCTTCTGAAACGATGACGGATTAAACTGCAGTGCAGTATCATGTTCTCAGATGAAAGAATCAACTGTTTCTAATGAGTAATCTGAAAATACTCAGCTGGTCAAGCAGCACCTACCCACATAGAAATGGAGCTAACATTCCAGCATGACATTTCATCATCAGCACTGATAAGGTTGGCTATAATAATTTCTGTGCCAAGAATCTATCTTCTTATTAAATATATATTATCTATATACAATAGTTAAGGGTTCTATAGTCTCCTGTGCTGGAGATTTCCAGAGTTTCATTGTCCTTTGAATGAAAAAAAATCCCTCTCTTCTCAGTCCTAAATGTCTTACCCTGTATCCTTGGACTGTGACCCCTGATTCTTGATTTCCCTAGAGAAGACAATCTCTCTGTAATCTACCTGTTAAAATCTACCAGAACTTCATGTGTTTCAAAAGCATCTCCTCTCTTTCTTCCAATCTCTGATGAATAGAAGCCCAATTAAACTAACCTCTCCTCATAACAACAGTCCTGTCATCTCAAGTATCAGGCTTGTCTCAACTTGTTCCTGCCTCCACAAACTGCTTGTCCAAGTTGACCCATTGTTACACACACAAAATACTGGAGGAACTCAGCAGGCCAGGCAGCATTTAGGAGAAGAGTACAGTCAATGTTTCAGGCCAAACCCCTTCGGCAGGACTGGAGAAAAAGAGCTGAGGAGTAGAGTTAAAAGGTCAGGGGAAAAGAGGGAGAAATGCAAGGCGACTGTTCCTGCCCCACTGAACTCATACTTGCATACCTCAACTCTGTTTTATCCTCCCCAGTTCAGTCTCTCCTTACCTACATCCGTGAAGCACATTGGCATCCACCGGGAAATAATGATTTGCACTCAAATTTGCTCATGACATTATTACATCAACATCTTCATGTGAGCATGATTGATTTCCCTGAGGGATGAAAGTAAAGACAATGACCAATCAGCAAATCACATTCCCCACTGGATAAAATATTTAGAGCAGGAGGGAGCTGTATGCCGATGTCTCCTCTGAGAAAGAGTGTCCTTGTTTACGTAGTGACAATCAACTTTGAGTAAATGAACCATTGCTGATTTTTGGTCGCTTAAGGCAGATGTGGCTTGTCAGCTGTGGTTGGCAGCTCATCGAGGAGAAGGAAAACTCTGATCTCAAACCTCTGCTGCCCTGCGGCTATCCCCACTTATGGAGAAGGCTTTGGAAGCAAACCTCTAGGGAAAAATTTGGAGCAGGACTCCCTAAGGCAGTCTTGTATTGAGTTCAATGCTGACTGTGTCATACGGGGGGTGGCTGGGAACGGACCCAAGTGCAAGACACAGACACTGAAGTACTAGGGACAGGACTAGGATACAGGGTGAGGGCAAGGACATGGACACGAAAACCGGGAACCCGGAACAGGACTGGACAAGAGAGCTAGGAGCCCGGGCTTGGACTCCGAGCCAGAGACTGGACAAGGACCCAGTACCTGGGTCTTGCCTCTGGCTCAGACCCCAGAACTAGGCAAGGACGAGGCTTGGCTGGCAGGCAGGACGAGGCTGGAGTCTTAAGGCTTGAGGCTAGAGGCTAGAGACCTGAGGCGAGGCTAGGCAGGAGGCTGGAGTCTTCAGGCTTGAGGCTAGGCAGGAGGCTGCAGGCTTGAGGCTAGGCAGGAGGCTGGAGGCGAGGCTTGGCAGGAGGCAGGAGGCTGGAGGTGAGGCTTGGCAGGAGGCAGGAGGCTGGAGTCTTCAGGCTTGAGGCTAGGCAGGAGGCTGGAGTCTTCAGGCTTGAGGCTAGGCAGGAGGCTGGAATCTTCAGGCTTGAGGCTAGGCAGGAGGCTGGAATCTTCAGGCTTGAGGCTAGGCAGGAGGCTGGAGGCTGGAGGCGAGGCTTGGCAGGAGGCAGGAGGCTGGAGTCTTCAGGCTTGAGGCTAGGCAGGAGGCTGGAGGCGAGGCCTGGCAGGAGGCAGGAGATTGGAGTCTTCAGGCTTGAGGCTAGAGGCAAGACTTGGCAGGCTCCTCCTGGGCAGAGCGCAGTACTCCACCCGACGGAGACAAGGGACAGGAAGGGACAGAACCAACTGCAGGTAACAGCAAAACAGCCTGGCTTACCTGAAGGAGGCAAGGGTTAGGAAGGGACAGAACCAACCGTAGGTAACGGCAATTACTGGTTTACTCGACAGAACCAACCGCAGGGTAATGGCAAGACAGTCTGACTTACCTGGCGGAGGCAAGGGACAGGAATGGAGCCAGGTACAGGGTGGCTCCAGGACAAGACTGAAGGCGAGATGAGGCGAGAGTTACCAGCAAGACCAGCCAAGGCTTCAGGCAATGCAAGGCGAAACAAGATCTTCAGGCGAGGCGAGAGTTACCGGCAAGACAAGGCAGGGCTTCAGGCCAGGAAACAGAAGGCAGGGGAAGGGGTACAAGGAGTAAGGACAAGAACAATCCAGCAATCACACCCTGCTCTCTGAAGGTATTTATGCAGCCAGCCCCAATGAGCATCAGCTGACTCAATTAGAGCTTAACAAGAACAGAAACAGGGTAGACAGGAAAACCTGGAGCAAGGGTTGGCGGACCAGACCGTGAACCGGAATACGGACTTCACGGACTGGACCATGACAGACTGACAACTCCTGTGATGCCGCTGATGCCAACCTGTAGCGGTCTCTGTGGTTCCTTTGGAATCATCAGCAGCATAGAGAGGGGGAGCCTGCTGTATGCTTGCTCTTCATATTGGCTTGCATATTATATAGACAGCCAGGACTGAATATCCATAGTCAACCCCGGCCAATAGCAGTCCTCATAGGAAGAGATCTGTGGCAAAAACTTGTCCCCTCTCTTGAAGCATGTGCGTAAACTACTAATTTACTAATTGGATATGTGGTATACAACTATTCATTTAAAAGAGCAACCAATGCACAGAAGGCAATAAGCAGAGCAATGGTTTGGAAGATTCTTCTGGCTAGCTGTCAGTTGTCTGAAGAGCAAAACATGCTATAGTGCTTCACAACTTGCCTCTTAATCCATCCCTGGATTCAATGGTTACTCCAGGGCATTTCCTCAGTGGATGGGTCGAGGAGCTGTAGACACCTCTTATCTGCCCCTGATTCTCATCAGGCAAAGCTGCTGTGTCCAGCACAGCTACAATCATTTAAATAGTGTTTCCAACCTTCATTTAAAATCAAGATAGTTCTTGTCTATTCCACAATATATTCATGCTCTTAATAAGCTAATTAGCTAATAATGTGTTTCTGTGCTTTTTTGACAAAAGTATTACTTTAAGTTTTTTTGTTTAAATTTTACCTGTTTGTAGTTATTTGATTTTCTTTTCATAGAACAGAGAATATAAAACACTAGAGCACTGTACAGACCCTTTGGCACACAATGTTTTGACAACCTTATAACCTACTCTAAGATCAATCTAACCTTTCCCTCCTACATAGCCCTGTATTTTTCTATCATCCATATGCCTAACCATGAGTTTCTTGTCTGCCTCTACCCCCATCACCCCTGGCAGGGTGTCTCTGTATAAAAATCTTACCTCTGATATCCCCCTTATACTAACCTCCAATCACCTTAAAATTATGCCCCCCTTATTATCTTCGATTGTTTCCACCTAATTATCGGGGTCACTTCAAAGCAGTCGAACAGCCTTTGACAACACAGGTAACCATGGAAACAGTTTGAGGCTGAAGCCTGAGTACTCCATGCCCACATGTACTGACAGTGACTGCTGATTTAGGTGAAGGGGAGCAATTCCTTTGTCCCCCATGATCCCAAACATTGGAAGTCAAGAATGAGGCATAAACTTGTTGCTTCAGATCATGGATCAGAATCAGGATTATTATCACCGACATGTATCGTGAAATTTGTTAACATAGCAGCAGAAATTAAATGTAATACATAATACCATATAGAAGAAGAGAAGAAAAATAATATTAAATAAATAAGTAAATCAATTACAGTATACATGTATTGAATAGATTAAAATTGTGCTAAAAAACAGAAATAAGGTATATTAAAAAAGTCAGGTAGTGTTCACAGGTTCAATGTCCATTTAGGAATCAGATGGCAGAGAGGAAGAAGCTGTTACTGAATCATTGAGTGTGTACCTTCAGGCTTCTGTATCTCCTACCTGATGGCAACAGTGAGAAAAGGGCATGCCCTGGGTGCTGGAGGTACTTAATAATGAACGCTGCCTTTTTGAGACATCACTCCTTGAAGATGTCCTGGGTACTTTGTAGGTTAGTGCCCAAGATGGAGCCGACTAAATTTTCAACCCTCTGCAGCTTCTTTTGGTCCTGTGCAGTAGCACCCCCCCTCCCCCCATACCAGACAGTGATGCAGCCTGTCAGAATACTCTCCACGGTACATCTATAGAAGTTTTTGAGTGTATTTGTTAACATATCAAAAACAAAACGTGTTACAGTGTTACAAGAACAAAACGAGATAGAATGAGCAAAAGCCTAAGAGCCTAGTAGTAGGGGGAAGCACAGAAGATGAAAGGGAGCCAAGGAAAAACGAGGAGAGTTTATATAGTTGGGTCTTGTTATACCAGCTTGCTAATGGTAGGTATTCCACTGTTTGAATTAACCGATAAGATAGCCCCTATTCAAGCAATATGATACCCGCCACTGAAACTAAGAAGTTTCCAGAAAGGTACAAAGGCAACCACTACAAAACACAGAAAAATTACATGTATATATGTAATGATATATAAATACAAACAAGGATAAAAAAGTAAAACCACAAGGAGAGTAACAATTATACAGTCCAATCTCTCGCAGGTTCCTGCATTCATTTTTCACTGATACAGGGGGATCTTACTGAGTCAAGGGGGCCAAGGGAGCAAGAACAGGGAGCAGGAGGCCAGGCAGAATATCAGTTCAACATCTCATTAAAAGCAGAACCTCCACAGTTATGCATTACCTCCTGAAGATACGAATTTTGCATTCGACTTTAACCCCAGAAGCCTGTCTGTCAGGTGCTCATGGAATTTGAACTCCTACTGATGGATTGTTGCACTGTTGGGGATATTGTGTTTTATTTTTAGATGATTCTGTTCAGTGATGGGTGTAAATAATTGCATGATTCTGTTCAAAGTCAAGCACAAACAGGCTTCTCCTGCTTTTTACATTTGACCAAAATAGAACATGCCCCATCTTTTAAATAGTTTCAGTTTTGTAAATTTCATTGATTCACAATTAGAAGTCTTTATATTGATCACTTCAGTTTGGTTATTCAAGAGCTGAGCCTTAATCCACATTCATGAAAAGAATGAAATAAAACCTTCTTGTACCTTTGAGGGAATTACTGGTCTGGCAGCTTCTTCACGAGTAATACAGGGCAAATAAATAACAAAATGTTCCTAGGGGTCATGGGAATTCTAGCTTTAATTGTTCAGTGTACCTTTATTGTGAGTGAAGCTTTCTAAAATATGGCAACAAAGATTTCTAATTTAGCCAAAAAAAAGTAGTTTGGGTTTGGTTTATTATTATTACAGTGATAGGCTTTTAATAGTGTGCCATCCAGAAGGATTATGCCATTTATTGTATGTCAAGGAGGTGAGAAAGGATACAGAATGCTGAATATAATGTTGCAGCTGCAGGGAAAATGCTGTGCAGGTAAGCAAATAAAGTGCAAGGGCAACAACAATGTAGATTGGGAAATTAAAAAAAAACATCTTCAGCGTGCGAGAGATCCATCCAAGGTCTGATAACAGTGAGGCAGAAGCTAGGATTAAGTCTGGTGTTTTCAAGCTTTTGTATGCGCCAGATGTAAGGGAAGAGAATGACTGGAGTAGGAAGGGTCTTTGACTAAATTTGCTGGCATTCCAAAGTACAGGAAGTGTAGACAGAGTCAGCAGAGGGGAAGTTGGTTTGCATATTGGACTGGGCTGCATTCACAACTCCGCAATTTCTTGTGGTCTCGGACAGAGCAGTTGCCACATCGCAAGCTGGGATGCACCTGGATGGATCCTTCCATGATACGTCACTAAAAATTGGTGAGGGCCATTAAACGTCTACGTAGTGTGGGAGACCTTCTATTATCTGGAAATCAATACAGAACTGTTTGGTACAGGTTGACTTGAAATGGAATTGGCCTGCAGTGTCTTAACTTCTTTAAATAAATCAATCCGAAAAAGAAATCGTAATCACCTGAAATTGCCGTACACAATATATTCCACATTCTCTACCTGTTTTGCTAACATTTTTATCTGTTGTAATTTTAAAAGACTGAATATGATTAATCAGTTAAAACGGATAGTTAGACTTTTCAATGGTTTTAACCTTAACACTCATAATATCTTAGTGCAGGTTGTCAACCTTGCCGTTTTTATTTCAGGCCAGAAGCAGTTAAACATGAAGAGTCAAGATTTTTGTATTAGAAGGTTAATGAATTGTCAGCTTTGCTTTCACCCTTTGCAATTGATGCTGGATTTGTAAACAATCTGTCCTCACTTTGTCTTAAATGTATTCACAATAGTGTTAAATAATTTTCATTTCCAGCTCAACTCTTGGCCTGTGTTTTGAAAAGTATTCACTCATTAGGTGTAGAAATCTCTGACAGTGTAGACATAAGAGAGACTGCTGATGGTGAAAACAAGGAGCAACACACACAAAATGCTGGAGGAACTGAAAAGTTGACATTTCAGGCTGAGACCCTTCCTAAGTACTGATTGTCACAACTGCAGATACTGCCAGGGAGTATGGGTGCTCTCACGGGTGGGTGTTATGATTTGTGATATTTGTGATATATATATAACTACTATATAGACGTCCACAGTATAGCAAATTTTAAATTGTCCCATTCAGGCCTAAAGATTTAATCATTGTGGAGGATTTCTTACTCTTGTGGGATAATGCCTTTGCTGACAATGGGGTCACCCTGCTTGGCGGGTGAGACGTGTGGCTGTAAAACAATCTCAGATTCTGAGACCTCCTCTGTAGTGGTTGTAGGAGTTGACTCTGGCACTGCAGAAAGTGGTTCTGACAGATCTGGCCACCTTTCTTCTCTAACAATTGACTCTGTTCTCCTCAACTGATCAATGTGTTGTTTCCAGATGACATCAGATGCAATCTCCACTGTGTAGGAGAATGGTCCAGTTCAATCCTCAGTCTTTCAGGTATGCACATTTGATCATCTCTGTAGTCCCTCGCCAGAAATGCTTGTCTAAGACTGAAACAATGAATCTCCTTGTTTGAGGACCCCCCCCCACCCCCCAGTCTGTCTCAGCTGTTTGTTCTGCATACCCTCCCTGAGAATGGATTTGACAAGATCCAAGCGTGAGTGTAAGGGACGACCCAGGAACAGCATAGCTGGTGATTTTTTTGTGCAGTTTGCTACATTGTGATATGCAAGGAGGAAATTGGTCAGCTTCTGATTCAGTGTTAGTGTAGTGTGTTCTGCTGACATTGTCTGCAGTGCGCACTGTAGACTCTGGACAAAACTTTCTGCCAAGCCATTTGTAGCTTGGTGATACATGGCAGATGTAATGTGTCTTAATCCATTCATTTTCAAGAATGACTGAAACAGTTCCGCAACAAACTCTGGTCCATTGTCACTAACTAAGTGTTTTGGAACACCAGAGCGTCAGAAGAGGCTTCTCAACACAACAACAGTGTGCAAAGCTGTAGAGGAGGCTATTGGGAACACTTCTGGCCACTTTGTATCTGCATCCACTACTACCAAGAAATTTGGATCCATGAATGGTCCGGCAATGCCAACATGAGTCCTCAGCCAGGACAATGCAGGCCATTCCCAGGGATGGAGAGGCGCTGCTCTTTGCACCTTCTGGACGTGTTAACATCCTGAGCAGTGCCTGGAGAGCTGCTAACTCTGCTGACATATTCTAGGCCACCAGAAAAAAGTTTCGAGCCAATGCTTTCATTTTGATCAGGATATAGCTCTTCCAACACTTTGGCTCTCTGGGTTGGATGGTACAACTCCTCTCAATCCCTGCATAAGGCAAAACTCATCAAGGAGAAAGTTCATCTGGGCACAGGCAAAAATGGAGTCACTGGAATTTCTGCTGCACATTCCAGTCATTTTTGGTTGCCATGTAGAACCGAGACAGTGTGGGGTCTTTTTCGGGTTTCCCTTTGGATCATCTATGCCTGTAACAAGGAGAATTTTGTTTAGCATGAGGGAGAACACATCACGAGAAGTCTCTTCTTACATAAATTGTTCAGTTATTTCCTTATCCAAGGGTAAATGGGGCAATCCATATGCATTTTCATGATCAGTTGTCCTCTTGAATTTGACCTTGTAATTGTGTCCTCCTAGAAACAGAACCCATCTGTTCATTCCTGCTGCTGCTGTTAGTGGAACACATTTCTGTTAATTGCAAATAGACACTAGTGGCAGATGATCAGTAATGAGGATAAAATCTCTCCCATACAGATACTGGTTGAAACGTTCCACACCCCAAACCAGACTCAAGGCCTCTCTGTCAATCAGTGCGTAATTTTTCTTTGCGGCAGTAAGGAAGCATGATGCAAAGGCTTTGGGATGTTTATTTCCATCACTCATCACAAGTGACATGACACAACTTTCCTGTAAGGCAAGGCATCACAGACAGACTGCAACTGTGACATAGCCTTTGGCCTTGTGGCATCCTACACTGCTTGAATTTTCTCAGCACACTTATGTAATAAGGATATTGAATTGTGTAAAGTAAAGGAAACAAGAAGGGTAGTTATGGAAAGTATGATGATTAAAGAAGAGGAAGTACTGGTGCTTTTAAGGAATATAAAAGTGGATAAGTCTCCAAGTCCAGACAGGATGTTCCCTAGGACCTTGAGAGAAGGTAGTGTGGAAACAGCAGGGGCTCTGACAGAAATATTTCAAATGTTAATAGAAACGGGGATGGTGCTGGAGGATTGGTGTATTGCTCATGTTGTTCCATTGTTTAAAAAAGGTTCTAAGAGTAAACCTAGTTATTACTGGCCAGTGAGTTTGACGTCAGTGGTGGGTAAATTGATGGAAAGTATTCTTAGAGATGGTATATATAATTATCTGAAAAGACAGGGTCTGATTAGGAACAGTCAACATGGATTTGTGCGTGGAAGGTCATGTTTGACAAATCTTACTGAATTTTTTGATGAAGTTACTAGGAAAGTTGACGAGGGTAAAGCAGTGGATGTTGTCTATATGGACTTCAGTAAGGCCTTTGACAAGGTTCTACATGGAAGGTTAGTTAGGAAGGTTCAATCGTTAGGCATTAATATCGAAGTAGTAAAATGGATTCTGCAGTGGCTGGATGGGAGATGCCAGAGAGTAGTAGTGGATAACTTTGTGTTAGATTGGAGGATGGTGTCCAGTGGTGTGCCTCAGGGATCTGTACTGGGTCCAATGTTGTTTGTCATATATATTAATGATCTGGATGATGGGGTGGTAAATTGGATTAGTAAGTATGCAGATGATACTAAGATAGGTGGAGTTGTGGATAATGAAGTAGGTTTTCAAAGCTTGCAGAGAGATTTAGGCCAGTTAGAAGAGTGGGCTGAAAGATGGCAGATGGAATTTAATGCTGATAAATGTGAGGTGCTAAATTTTGGTAGGACTAGTCAAAATAGGATATACATGGTAAATAGTAGGGCATTGAAGAATGCAGTAGAACAGAGGGATCTAGGATTAATGGTGCCTAGTTCCCTGAAGGTGGAATCTCATGTGGATAGGGTGGTGAAGAAAGCTTTTGGTATGCTGGCCTTTATAAATCAGAGCATTGAGTATAGGAGTTGGGATGTAATGTTGAAATTGTACAAGGCATTGGTGAGGCCAAATTTGGAGTATTGTGTACAGTTCTGGTCACCGAATTATAAGAAAGATGTCAATAAAATTGAGAGAGTACAGGGGAGATTTACTAAAATGTTGCCTGGGTTTCATTTCCTAAGTTACAGAGAAAGGTTGAACAAGCTGGGTCTTTATTCTTTGGAGCATAGAAGGTTGAGGGGGGACTTGATAGAGGTATTTAAAATTATGAGGGGGATAGATAGAGTTGACGTGATAGGCTTTTTCCATTGAGAGTGGGGGAGATTCAAACAAGAGGACATGAGTTGAGAGTTAAAGGGTAAAAGTTTAGGGGTAACATGAGGGGGAACTTCTTTACTCAGAGAGTTGTAACTGTGTGGAACAAGCTTCCAGCAGAAGTGGTTGAGGCAGGTTCGATGTTGTCATTTAAAGTTAAATTGGATAGATATATGGACAGGAAAGGAATGGAGGGTTATGGGGTGAGTGCAGGTCGGTGGGACTAGGTGAGAGTAAGAGTTTGGCACAAACTAGAAGGGCCGAGATGGCCTCTTTCCGTGCTGTAATTGTTAGATGTTTATATGGTTATATGGTAATCTTTGTGCATAAATTGTGCAATCGCAGTGCAGTAAGTGATGCTTGGATTAAAGAATTCACACTTGTTAGAGCCATGGAGTCATAGAAAGCTACAGCACAGAATCAGGGCCTTTGGCACATTTAGTCCATGCTGAACTATTTATACTGTCTAATTCTATTGACCTTTACTGGAAAAATAACTCTCCATACCCCTCCCATCCATATATGTATCCAAACTTCTCTTAAATATGAAATCAAAATTTCATCCTCCACTTCCGCTGGCAGCTCATTCTACATTCTCACCGCCGTCTGAGTGAGAAAATTTACCCTCATGTTCCCCGTGAACATTTCACCTTTCACCCTTAACCCATGACATCTGGTTGTAGTCTCACCCAACCTCAGTGGAAAAATCCTCCTGGTATAAGCCATATTGCTTTTCTCTTGTTAGCTTTCTCATTGTAAATCTCAAAGCTACTCAGTCCTGTGTCACTCTTATTATTATCAGAGTTTTCATCAATAGCATGCAGATTAGTGCTCTTTTTGAAACTACAACTTGACATTTTTAGCATTTTCTCTTCCCTGTGCAGCCCATTTATTTATGTCTGCCTGACATGCTCTTTGTATGTGACCTACATTGTTGCATTTTTTGCAAGTTTCACATTTAAATCTGGTAACACAATTTGTTTGGCCAGTCTGGTTTATGTTCAGATTATGCAATTTTGGTCATACTCACTTCCATTCCTGACTGAAACGCAATTGCATCTCTGTCTGCAGTTTCCATTGAAATTACAATTTCCACTGCTTGCTTGAATGTAGTTAGGAGCCAGTTTTGAATGCTTTCTTTTAAGATTCCACAAACTAAGCAACCTCTTAGTGTATCATTCAACCCATTACCAAACTGACAATCTCTTTGTTTCACATATGCTGAAATAGACTCCCCTTCTTTTTTATTCTGCTTGTGAGACCTAAATTGTTCTGAAATCAACAATGGCTTTTGTTCTAAGTGTTCTTGCATTACCTTTACAATAGCAGCACAGATAATTTCTGATGGTTTTGTTGGAACAGTCAAACTTCAATGTAAGTTATATGACTTTAAACCTAGTGCACTTGGCAAAATTGGCACTTGCTTCTCATTGGTTATTTCATTTTTTTTCAAAATACTGTTCCAATAGTTCAGTAAAAATGAGCCAACTCCCAATGTGTAATCAAACTCGTCAATCTTTCCTATTCAGCCAGCCATTTCCAATTTTTCTTTAATAATTGCTATCACCCGTACTCACTCTTCAGGAACCTATGAATTCTTCCGTTCTCTGGCTTAAAAATATACTCAATCATTTTTTCCCTTCCAAGGAGCATGTGCTGCTCTGCTTCAACATTGCTTACGCTGTGTTTTATTTTATTTTGATGCAGGTATAACTTAGCCTTTACTTTTCCCGAGGTGCACATGTATCACGTGGTAGCATGATGATGTATGTAAGTATGTAATTAATGTGTTTGTATGTATATATATATATACACACACACATACATACAAGATTACTCAAATATAACTGAAATATTAAATGCACAACAGTAACACATATAATTGGATGAATATAGTTGATTATTGTTTTTCTCCATGCCAGCAGAGGTCATGATGCTTTGGAGGCTTACCTTGTGCCGTTATTTTGATCTTCAGCAGATTCCAATTTCATTAATTTCTGTAAATCAGTTTAGAAATGACAAAGGTATTAATACATATTTTGGATTATCAGAGATTTACAAATTATGGCTATCAATGGGAAAGTGGATTAAGTATAAGATCAGTTGCAATATTATTAAACCTTCTGAAGGCATCAATTTTTTTCCCCCTGTGAGGCCAATGTTTGGTGACAATTGATACATCAGGACAGGCCTCGTCCATCCTTCACTTTTCTGCATTTAGACAATGACTGTTGCATGTGTCTTCTCATCCTGATCTTGACTAGAGACACTTCTTAGCCCAGAACTCCAAGGCCTTCCGCGAGCATTTGTTATGGAAGAACTCCTACTTGTGAACTCTCCTGTTCTTTCATTACTTTACTCTTAAAACTGTAAAACTAAAAATATAAATGCAAATAGGTATCTATTTCAACAGTTAATAACTTTACTTAGTACTTCAGAGTACCAGGCATCATCTGTAAATGTCACCTCTATTAATTTCACTCATATTTCAAGGCCATTCTCAGGAGATAATTAAATGTAGAATGGCACAGCTTGTATTTTTATGGTGCCTATACTATAGCAGAAATATTCCAAAGTGATACACTCTATCACATCTGTTAGGGCTAAACAGTTATAAACCTGTAAAATTGTTCTGGGAAAATTTAAGAATAGTCCCTAACTGAAGATTTGACGTTTTTGTCGATTTGAGAGGGAGGGAGTATAAGTGGGCAGATGATAGTTGAGACCAGATGAGGGGGAATGTGGATGTTCGGGGAAGGGGGATAATGTGAGAAGTTGGGAAGTGATAGGCGGAAGAGCCAAAATGCTGAAGAAATTGGAGTTGTGCCATAAATATCTGAAGGGCCATAGATGCAATCCTCTAGGTCTGTCGAATTAGCCAATCACATACAGGGTGTAGATAAGACTACAATTATTAGGCGTGCTGCATTTGGATAAAGAGGGGCAAGGAAAGCATGGTACAGGAGCAAGACAAACTGCTGAAGAAACTCCATGGGTCAGGCAAAATTAGTGTGGGCAAAGGTGTGGTCAATGGCTCAGACAGAGACTCTGTGGGGTCCTTATCTAGCTCTCCAATGGCACACAGAAATGGGGAAAAAATGATCACAATTAACAGTGACACATTTTTCTCCCAATCCGACATGCTGCTGAAACTTCAGGTCTGACGTTCCTGATGAGGGGGAGTGCAGGAGATGAAGACAGGAGTTTGTGGTTGAATCTGAATGAAATTGACTTCCATCCTGGAAATGGCAAAGTTCCAAACTGGAGTGGTGGAGCAGGGATTGCTGGACAAATTTTGCACCTGCTTTCCTACTTCACAGTAGGCTTTGGGAGTTTCTCAGGGGACATTCCTGTGATTCCACTGACTATAACAACTGACAGGGTGAGTGGTTCCTACACCTGCTAAAAGTTTGGCTACATTCTGTGCCCAGGGTAGACCTCAGATGCTGAAACTGTACTTTGAAGATTGTCCACCTGCTTTGTCCACCTTAACTCTGGCATGAATCTCTTACTGAGAGTGTCCAGTGAAACATGGTGCTATGGAGGGATTTAGAGCTCATTTGATCCGTGGCTTGTTTTTCCTCTATTGCATCTCCTTGGGAATGTACTGGCTCTGAGTATGATGTTGTCACGGTGATAGCATAAAGTCACTCCTGGCCCTCACCTCTGAACTTCTGTGATTTCAGCAGTGAATGGGTATTCTATACGAGTGGCCTGCTAGATCAGGTTTATCATCACTCACTTATGTCATTAAATTTGTTTCTTTTTTTGTGGCAGCAGTACAGTGCAATATATAAAATCACTGGAGTACTGTGCAAAAATCTTGGGCGCCCTAGCTATATATATGTGCCTAGGGCTTTTGCACAATATTGTAATTGAAACGCGGTAAGGAATCAGTTCCCAGGGGAAACCCACATAGTCACAGGAAGACAATATTCCATGCAGGCAAAACCTGAGATTAGGATTGAATATAGATCTCAGGCAGTGTAAGGCAGCAGCTTGATCAACTGTGCCACTGTGATGCCCTTATTTTAAACTATTTTTAGTTACGTTTCTATTTGTAGGATCCTTCATACCCACTGCCATTCTGTTTTGAACTCTGCATTCCAAGGCTTCTAACTTTTTATGCTTATCCTGTTTCTTTCATTCCGCCATTGGCTTCTGTTCCACCAATTGCTTAATTTCCTTTGTGTTCCTCTTGATCTCCTCTCTTCTCTATCTTTCTTTCATCATCAATGGATCTTATCTCTTTAATCACATTTTTGGCATGTTATCTGGCTCAGTCACTGATTCTCTCATGAGATTTCTGTGTAGTATTTTGGAAGGCTTTTCTGCATTAAGTCAATAAAAAAAATGCAATTTGTTTTGTGTATTGCTCTTAGTCTTTTCCACAGGCAGAAAAGTCTGTTTTCTTCCATGAAATTTATTCTCCTAGCCTCCTGCAAGACTTTTTTTCCAAATCTGATATCTATTCCCAAAACCTTGGTCACTGGCCTATCCTTTCCAGGCTTACCGTTTTCGAGATCTTAGAGAGTGATAAAGGGTGGCAGTAGAGGTATAAAACATAATATCCATGTCAAATAGCTCAGAGAAATATGCATGAACATATAAATTAGGAACAGAAGTAGGCCACTTTGCTCTAAAGCATGCTCTGCCATTTAATAACGTCTTGTATGATCTGATTGTAGTCTTATCTCTGCATTCCTGTCGATCCATGGTAACCTTCTACCTCCTTGCCTATAAAGTATTGCCTTAAATATATTCAAAGACTGTTTCCACTGCCTTTTGAGGCAGTGAGTTCCAAAGACTCATGACCCTCTGAGAGAAAGAAAATCTTCATTTCATCTTTGTCTTAAATAGGTAATCCCTTATTTTTAAATATTCACTCTTAGTTATAGATTCCCCCACAAGAGGTAATATAACTTCTACATCTATGCTGCTAAAGTCTTTCAGGATCTTATACACTTCATTCATCTCGTCTCCCTGTTCTAAACTCCAATTGGAACAAGCTTTCTTTATAAGACAACCCGTCCAATCAAGGTACCCGGCCTGGACATATGAATAGCAACTTCAACGGCCAACACAGGCAAACAAAAAAGAGAGAAATGAAGACAATTGTGAGTGAGTGTGACAGACACAAAGTGGACAGTGATATTTCCCTTCACCTTTTATGATCTTGTATTTTTATAACCTGGTGGGGTGATCTAAATGAAAATTAGACGTGGTTTGTAAGAACAAAATTCATTCTACCATGTTATCACCTGGAGTACGACTTTGAGCTTAGTTAGAAATTTTAGGATAGCATTACATCTAGGGTATTTTATATGAATGTACAGTAAGCCAAATACTAAAAAGGATATCAAAATCACAATGAAGTGTGGAAAACTTTGTCAGTGAAAAGAATAAAAAGAGTATTCTAGGTAGGCAATTTCCACTAAGCTTTTCCCAAGTCACCATCCAATAAAGTTTGCACTCTTTTTACAAGACTGGGACTCACCAGGCCAAAGTTACCACTGTGTTAACCTTTTCTATGTACTTGTTCAATCCACAACACCTTTAAAAGATGATATTGACCAACCTTATTTTACCTAGTTTGATAAGGTTCTTAGATTTTTTTTCATACCTTACTTGGCCTGAATGGTGTTTTGTGATTAGATCTCCTTGATTACCTCTTGCACTTGGCAGACCTAGTTTCTAGAGTTCAGGTCCTGATAGTATTTTTTTTATTTAATCCAGTTCCACCAGTGGACATTATTGTTAACAAATTCATTTCACTTTGCTCTTCACATTTTCTGGCTAGCTTTAATATGGAACTTTACTACATGATTTTAAAATCTTTGTTTGTGTCCTTTTTTTTTGAATGGGGAGAAAGGGGGCTCCAGTGAGTTAATATCCATTCAGAACTATTCCAAACTCTATTGCTCATCCAAGTTCAAGGTGGCTCACTTAATCGATGACAGCTGAATAGGTGATAAGTTCTACCACATTCCCATACAGAGTTTAATCTAGTTGAGAAAACAACACATTAAAGATTTTATTTTTTTTTCTGCATGTTCTCCCTTCTCCCTCTTCCCTTGTATCCTGATTCAGGCCTTGGATCAAATCAGTAGGTTATTCTTCATTATTTTGTGTTGGGCATGTGGCCAAGTGGTTAAGACATTCGTCTAGTGATCTGAAGGTCACCAATTCGAGCCTCAGCTATGGCAGCGTGTTTGTGTCCTTGAACAAGCCACTTAACCACACATCGTTCTAGTGTCTGTGTGAGGGGTGGAACCCCACACAGACTTCCAACTGCGCCTTGTAAGGCATGAAAATACCCGACGCAGGTCTGAATCGACTTTCCTTCCTCCCTCCCTCCCCTCCCATTATTTTAACATTTAGCTTTATACTCCATTAACTAAACAATGTTAAAATATATACAGTATTTGTCTACAAAGAATTCGATTGTTTTATTTTTAACAATTGGGAAAGAAGCCACTGGATTTGCCAATTCAAAATATCATCTTACAAAATGAGTTGCATGTACTGTATACCATTCCAGTTCTTTCCATTTTAATAACTTTACCAATTAACTGTTTTCAATTATGTGCAACTCCTGCATTAATAACTTAGATCTGCCAACTACCAGAGGGATCTTAAAAATATACACTTATAAACTGTGCAATAAAAAAAAATAGTTTAGGCTCTAGTAAAGCACAGGAAATAAAGGTCAACTATGTGCAATCACTCATTATTTCCATATTAGAAAGAACTCTCAGTTTCTGTTAAATTGCAGAATTTTAAAATAGCTGTAATTCGAAACACAATAACACAACACCCTTGCATCTCCTTGTTCTATTGCCAAATGGGAAGATTCGGCAATCCGCTGCCATTTGGAGAAAGGTTGTTCCCACTTCATGCGCTCTCTATCGAGACCACCTCTATCCTGGTCATCCTTCATTCCTTTATCTCAGAGCAAAGCCTTACTTCTGGTCGGTCCTAATCCAGAAGGGTGCCACATTCAGAGCTCAGATAAATTAGCTTTTCCATGGGATTGGGGCTCATCATGCTGAGGTGCTATGGTGGGGCACTGATGAACAACCTAAAATATCCCAAGTGTAATTTTATTTCAAAAATCTTCACAATCCCACCCACGATGAAAATAAACACTGCTTACAGCAGTGTCTAAAGTAATTACTTTAGCCAAAGAAATAAGCTATTCGTACTTTAAAGACAAAGCAGGAAGTCCTGCTTTTATTTTTTGATCTTTCTGAGGGAGTTGTTGCCTGCTGTTTGTATTTATTTTTCTCCTTCCTTTTAAGTTAAGTACATCCTTCTCTAGTGAGGGAAAAGGGTTACAGTAATAATTCATACCTCAAATCCCATGGTGTGTACCCCGGCTTTGCCATCTTATTAGTTTTATTTAGTTTCTCCTTTCAATCATGCTGTTGATGTTCCCTGCATGTTTTTTACTGTCCATTTTTCCTGAAGACTGACTCATTTGTAATGTGTGAACCTTGCTGCTAGCATGCCGTTCTGGCTAAAGTGACACAGAGCTATCTATAGTAAAGATAGTTCAGAATGTGGCCAGAGCTTAAAATAAGTAAGGGATTACTTAACCTATAGTCAGAAATACATTTCCAGAAAAGGAAACAAAGCCTATAAATTTGGTGTCCATTTCGGATGACAAACGTCATGACATACAAGCTGGAGGGAATGAAATCTAGTTTCTAGATAGAATTCTGGAATGCATCTCTTGATCTCACAACTGTTCCCAGCCAAAAGAAAGAGGCATCGGGTTCACACTGCATTTATAGTTCATCCATCCTCCCTGACAGAGGTAGCAGGGAAAATATATCAGCCTGTACTATTTGGGGTGCAGCCTCATTCTTCAAAGAGAAAGCACCATTGGTGTGTGCTTCATTGCATCTTCTGAGTTGCTTCTCTACCATCCCCGGATTATTTTATAATGAACTGATGTGGAGCATTTATGCAATTGCGGGGTCCCATTTTAGATTAGTGGGTCATCTAATGCTGTCTTGCTCTTGCACATTTGGGCTTTTATTATTTTTGAGCCCGCAAATGTCTGAACGTGCAAGCTGATAATGTGCAGGCTTACATAATCAGACACTGGGAACTGAACGAATTAGCTCAGCAATGTTGTATCCATTTAATTAACAGGATTGGAGGGTTAGAAATTTAACAGCACAAAAACTGGGACGGAAGCACATTTCAAGTAGATGAATTCATTGTCAAATAAAGTAAAAGAAAAAGAAGCAGGGCTCAAAATTTGGAATATGGGAGAGCAAAAAAGAAGAAAGGAAAAGTAAAGCAAATCTTAAATGTCCAACTCCAATAAAAATATTAAGGAATGGAACTTTATGCTTTAATATTCAATTTTCAATACTAGTCATGTTGACAGGCAACAATTGACTCCTGTCATATTTGAATTGAAATGGACAGAACATGATCTGTAATGAGTTTCCTTGATATTGACTGCACAAAAGCAGCTTTGCACTACAGGAGCCCCCCAGGACTATGTCCTAAGCCCCCTCCATTGCTCTCTGTACACCTATGACTCCAATCTAATAGCTCCAATCTGCCAATTAAATTTAGAGATGATACTACATTGATTGGCCTTATCTCAAATAATAATGAGGCAGCCTACAGAGAAGTCATTACCCTGATTCAATGGTGTCAAGAAAACAGCCTCTCCCTCTATGTCGCAGGAACAAAGGAGTTGGTTGTGGACCATAGGAGGAACAGAGACAGGCTCACCCCTATTGACATCAATGGATCTGAGGTTGAGGGTGAACAGCTTCAAGTTCCTCGGCATACACATCAAGTTCTTGGATCTCACTTGGTCTGTACGTACCGGCTGTGTAGTGAAAAAAGCACAACGGTACCTCTTTCACTGCAGATGGTTGAAGAAGTTCAGTATGAGTCCCCAAATCCTAAGGACTTTCTACAGGGTCACAATTGAGAGCATCCTGACTGGTTGTATCAGTGCCTGGTATGGGAACTGTACTTCCCTCAATCACAGGACTCTGCAGCGAGTGATAAGGACAGCCCAGTGCATCTGTAGATGTGAACTTCCCACTATTCAGGACATTTTACAGGTGATAAAAAGGGCCAGAAGGATCATTATGGAATCGAGTCACCCCAACCACAAACTGTTCTAGCTGCTACCATCCGAGAAACAGTGCCACAGCACAAAAGTCAGGACCAACAGGCTCCGGGACAGCTTCTTCCACCAGGCCATCAGACTGATTAAATCACGTTGATGCAATAGTATTTCTAAGCTATAACGTCTGTTCTTTTGTATATCTTACTGTACATACTAGTTTTTACAATTACTATAATTTGCACATTGCACATTCAGATGGAGATGTAATATAAAGATTTTTACTTCTCACGTATGTGAAGCGTGTAAGAAATAAAGTCAATTCAATTCAATTCCTTGATTTTTAATGGTGAGCTAGAATCAAATGATTGTTTTTTTGTGAAGCCAAGAGTAAAGAAATTAGATTGTAACTTTTAAATATCCCTTTTTAATGGCACAGAGTATCTTGCCTGAATTTTCATGCCATTTGCAAAAAATAGCCCCAAGTATCAATAGTCTATTTTGACAGTATATTCTGATCATTAATGAATTTTAAATGGAATATATTTTTCATAAGATGAATGGTTTAAATGTGGCTTCTTCAAAATATTCCATCGTGCCACAGATTATGGTAAAGTGAATTCAGATGAACAAAAACAAAAGCAGAGATGTCTGGGGTATGTGATTCAATTGAGCATTTTGCCAGTGAACTGCAACCTGAACTTGTGCATATTTACAGTTTCTGTAGCAAGGTGTTGGTTTTACGACTTCAGCAATAGAGCATCACTAACATCCCTGGAGTTCTTTGGATTGAACTCCAGAATTTGGATTTGAATCCAATCAAGAATGTCCATCACCAAATCCATTACAACCATAAAAATTTTATAGACTGATTTGCATTTAATGGACCTGGGACTCAGTGACCTGTCTAAACTGTCAGAACCGCAAATGAATATTTTCACTCTCTGGGTCAAGAAGTTGATGTAGTAACAATTCCAGCCTATACCTCAATTAAGGATTTTTTTTCCAGTTATCATTGAAATAGCTAAATGAACTATGTTTGCACTCACAGTGGTGACAAAATTGAATTTATGATTTAATGAACAGTAGAATATTATTGAAACCTACCATGAAAATTATATTTCAATTATTCATATTCTCCATGTAAAATAATTTTGCTGGATTACAAGCATGTTGAAGTGGTTGTCAATCTTCTTGCCAAAGTAACAGGAGTATCCACATAGTGACAAGTACAAGATTAAAGAAGCTAAACAGTGCAAAAAGACCCCACGATGATGCCCCCGCCCCCCCAGCACACACTGCTGTTTCATCTGATGTTGAGAAGCTTAGACTCACTTGTGATTATAGGAACCTAATTCCACTCAAGGAGTGATCTGTGACAGAAAAGAAAATAATATTTACCACAGAACTCACATTTGTAATAGGGTTTTTTGAAGGCACCAAAAATAAAATACTACTGGAAATTTGAAATAAAATAGACAATGCTGGAAACTTAGCTGTACTAATGAAAGATTATATACCTCACATTTAATACTATTTTATTCTTCTACAGATGCTAACTGACCTGCGTAGTATTTCCATCATGTTCTGTCAAAGGGTATGTACCTTGTGCTGTGTGTGACTGTATGTATTGTGTTTTGCATCTTGATTGTTTCATTTAGATGTATACATGTGTATGGTTGAAATTGAACGAACAATTAAACACAATTTTTCTGAATTAGGGAAAGGAAAATTTGTTCCTTGAGTTCTGTTGTTCAGGTATATTTATAGCTTATTTTTTTATTATTTTTTCTGTATTTGCACTGTTTGTTGTCTTTTGCACATTGGTTGTCCACCCTACTGGTGCAAACTTTCATTGACTCTATGATGGTTATTGGATTTATAGGATATGCGCACAAGAAAATAAATGTCAGGGTTGTATATGATGACATATATGTACTTTGATAATAAATTTACTTTGAACTTTGCACATTCATGTGGACCTTAAATATATTTGCTCTGGTTACACAGTCATACTGTTTGAATGATGCACCATTACACTGTATCTACCACTTATAAAACCATAATCCCAAGGAGAGGATCAATAGTCTCTGGAAAAGTGTAAAACAAAAGTTTAAGAGAAAAATCAAGGCAAAAAGTGATTTGGGACTCACTGTCATCACTACCAATTATAGTTAAATGTAATTCACTGAAAATTCAGCCAAGATTTATGGGTAAATGAAATGCTGTACAATGTGCATGACATGAAACATGGTTAAAAATGGAGTGTTGTAACAAGTCTCAAAGCAGCAAGGCCAGTATTTCATGCAATGGAATCTTGTCAGACTGTTGTACGCAGAGTGACTCCTTCTACACTCTAGCCAGCTACTGCAAGAAGGCACAAATTAAACATGTTCAGCAACTCAATGTAGGCCACCAGTTAGAAGATTAATAACTGTGAAGTCTTTGCTCCCAGTCTACTTTCAATATTAGTCACAGTACTAATAGACATAAATGTGAATAAATAAACTGAATTGTAAACTTCCTGATACTGCAAAAATTCGACCACCAACATTTTATTGCAGAAGATATTTTTGTTTTATTATTTCTATCATTATTTCCAGACATTTATCACAATCTGAAGGCAAAACAGGTCCAACCAAACATTCCTGCTTCAGTAAAAGAACTGAACTGTAAACTTACTTGGAGGTTTGTACTCAGTTCTGGTCACATCATTATAGGAAGGTTATGGGACAGTCTGGGACCAGAGGGCATAGCCTCAGAATAAGAAAAATGAGGAGGAATTTCTTTAGCTGAAAGGTGGTGAATCGATGGAATTCTTTGCCACAGATGGCTGTGGAGGCCAAGTCATTTGATAAATTTAAAGCCGAGGTCAATGGATTCTTGATTAGTAAGTGTGTCAAAGTTTATGGGGAGAAGGCAGGGAGTGAGTGAGAAGGGAAATAAATCAGTCATGATTGAATGGTGAGGTAGATTTAATGGGACAAATGGCCTAATTCTGGTCGCTTGTCTTACGCTCTTATACCTGCAGCCCTGCAGTAGTCAGCAAATCCATCCTGCAGGTCTCCCAAATGCTTCTTTGTAAGTACAGACAGCAATAAGGAAGACTTGTATTTTGAATGCCTGTGTTAAGTACCCTCTTAATAAACATAAGACCGTAAGATATAGGAGCAGAAGTGGGCCATTCAGCCCGTCGCGTCTGCTCCGCAATTCAATCATGGGCTGATCCAATTCTTCCAGTCATTCCCACTCCCCTGCCTTTTCCCCATACCCTTTGATGGCCTGGCTAATCAAGAACCTATCTATCTCTGCCTTAAATACACCCAATGACTTGGACTCCACAGCTGCTCATGGCAACATATTCCACAAATTTACCACCCTCTGATTAAAATAATTTCTCTGCATCTCTGTTCTAAATGAACATCCTTCAATCCTGAAGTCATGCCCTTTTGTCCTAGACTCCCCTACCAGGGGAAATAATTTTGCCATATCTAATCTGATCAGGCCTTTGAACATTCTGAATGTTTCTATGAAATCGCCCCTCATTCTCCTGACCTCCAGGGAATACAGCCCAAGAGCTGCCAGATGTTCCTCATACAGTAACCCTTTCATTCCTGGAATCATTCTCATGGATCTTCTCTGAACCCTCTCCAATGGTCAGTATATCCTTTCTAAAATAAGGAGCCCCAAACTGCACACAATACTCCGTGTGGGCTCACGAGTGCCTTATAGAGCCTCAACATCATATCCATGCTCTTACATTCTATACCTCTAGAAATGAATATCAACATTGCATTTGCCTTCTTCACCACCGACTGAACCTGGAGGTTAACCTTTAGGGTATCCTGCACAAGGACTCCCAAGTCCCTTTGCATCTCTGCATTTTGGATTTTTGACCCATCTAAATAAGAGTCTGCCCATTTATTTCTTCCACCGAAGTGCATAACCATACACTTTCCAACATCGTATTTCATTTGCCACTTCTTTGCCCATTCCCCGAAACTATCTAGGTCTCTCTGCAGGCTCTCTATTTTCTCATCACTACCCGCTCCTTCACCTACCTTTGTATCATTGGCAAATTTAGCCACAAATCCATTAATCCCATAGTCCAAATCATTGCCATACATTTTAAAAAGCAGCGGTCCCAACAACAACCCCTGCGGAACTCCACTGGAAACCAGCAGCCAGGCAGATTAGGATCCCTTTATTCCCACTCTCTGTTTTCTGCCGAAGATCTTTCTGTTCCAGAGAAAGCTTCCTTGTTTTTTTCCATATAATTTTAACACCTGTCATTTTGCTGTGCACCTCTATTCAACACTGATATCTAAAAGTGACCAGCATGGAACACAATGCTTCATTTGAGGATTAACAGCATAACCTTACCGAATAAGTTATACAAAAGCTAATAATCCAGTAAGTTAAACAACAGGAATTCTGCAGATGCTGGAAATTCAGGCAACACACATCAAAGTTGCTGGTGAACGCAGCAGGCCAGGCAGCATCTGTAGGAAGAGGTGCAGTCGACGTTTCAGGCCGAGACCCTTCGTCAGGAAGTTGTTCAATATTGTTTCAACTTGCCTTCTACTGCTACAGAATTATACACAAGTGCCCAAAGTACTCTTCGAGTATGCATGTCCTTCAATGTACCATTTGATTTATATTGTCCCTCTTCATTCTTCCCATTCAAATATATCATAGCAAAACTATTTGATTCAAGGTTGTTAACTTGAAATATAACTATATCATAAACAAGTGATATCACTATATTCCTAATGCATAAGAAAATAAATTCCTTTTAAGGCAATGTAAAGAAAATTTTCCTGTCTGGTTAAATATCTTTGGCATTTGCTAATTGAATTATTAGTGGAAAATAATCTACCCTGCTCTCAAATGACTATAATGAAGATGACAAACCAATGTGTTACCAGTGGTCAGGATTCACCACTAGAAATGATCTGGTATCAACATTTATGCATTCCCTAGCCCCATCTTTAATTTCTTATGACCATTTTCAGCTCATTTTCAGATTCAGATTTATTTATCACATGTACAGTACATTGAAACATACAGTGAAATGTGTTGTTTGTATTAACAACCAACACACACCCAGGGATGTGCTGGAGGTGGGGGGTGTGGGGGGGGGTGCAGTGCACGTGTCACCACACATTCTGGTGCCAGTATAGCATGCCCACGATGCTCAGCAGAACAGCACAAGCAACAAAACCAACGCTGCAGCAAAACAATCTGTTTACCTACCTTTCCACCCAGGCACACCCACAAATAGGCAGTTCTTCAACCGCAGGACAGGCTGCCTCCACATTCCTAGACTCACAGACATTGGGCCTCTGGATTCGCCGATCATAGGTTTGATCTTCATACCTCAAACTTCCAGACCTGCACAGACCTCGGAACACAGTAACCCAGGCCTTCATGACTCCTTTTACCTGGTACTGTGATTTAATCTCACCTACATTCCACCCTTTCCTTCTCCTTGTATTTACTTGATATGTCCTATGTTCACTGTTTTGCTCTTCCAACTCCTGTTATATTAATTGTTCTTACGATGCAGATGCTGCCTAACCATTTTCTATCCTTATTTCCCTTTTTACCTATTTGTATATGTCAGTATTTTATAATGGAATGACTTTAACGTTGAAGGTGAATGCAGGGTGAGATTGAATGATGGAAACAGAGAAAGTGGCCATGCATTTAAGCATGGTTATGGTTTAGGAATGGATCTCATGGAATAAAACAAATGAAAAAGGTTACTGCTTGCTGTACATTAATGACTGCTGCCTCATAGCTCTGGTGATTGGGTCTCCAGAGACCTTCAGTGCTGTCTGTGTGGAATCTACATGTTTCCCCAGTGACCACATGTGAGTTTACTTCAAAGGAAATGCTGTCTGCACCATTGAACAAGTCTACAAAGAGTGCTGCCACTAGAAAGCAACATCCATCATCAAGGACCCCCACCACACAAGCCATGTTCTCTTTCCACTGCTGCCATCAGGAAGGAGGTACAGGAGCTTTAGCTATCACACCACCAGGTTCAGGAGCAGCTATTACCCTTCAACCATCAGGGCCCTGAACCAGTGTGGATAACTCCACTCACCACAACACTGAACTGATCACTGAACACAACCTATGAACTCACTTTCAGGGACTCTACAACTCACATTCCCGGTATCTATCTATCTATCTATCTATCTATCTATCTATCTATCTATCTATCTATCTATCTATCTATCTATCTATCTATCTATTTATTTATCTATCTATCTATCTATTTGCCCAGTTTGTCTTTTACACATTGGCTGCTCGTCAGTCTTTGTTTATGTGTAGTTTTACATTGATTCAGAGAGGTCAGAGGAGAATGGCCAGGCTGGTTCAAGCTGACAGGAAGGCGACAATAATTCAAGTAACCATGTGTTACAACGGCGGTGTGCAGAAGTGTACCTTTGAATGCACAACATGTCAAACCTTGAAGTGGATGAGCTACAGCAACAGAGGAGCACGAATGTACACTCAGTGGGGAGTCAATGGAGCAGAGAGCTCTTTCCTTGCTGTGTAACTCTGTGACAATCACTTACAATCGCCATCTTATCTTTCATGGGAAATAACCAGCCTGCTGTCAACAGTAGCAGAAAGGTTATAACGATTGGCAGGTCCGCAAATGGAAATTATGTACTTCACCATCTGAATAACCAAAAGGGATTTGCAGCACATCTTCATTAACCATTGTGGACACTCAGGAGAGTATGGAAACTGGGGATTCTCGCCTACAGGAAGCAGAGCAGATACTGTCAGTACCATTCAGAATGAACAGTTACATTTAGGTCCATCTCCGATTTGTGTAACCTAAGCACTCACACTCAAAAAACATTAAAATTATTTCAACAGACTGGGGAACATTCTTGGTTAAAAGAAAACATGCCATTATGCTGACATTTCCATGAAGTTCTTTATTAAATACGGTTCAAAGTATTTCTAAATTCACCATGCATTACTCTCTGGAGCATTGTTAATTAATTGAACTATAGTTACTGGTGGCGGATTGATAGGTAGGTGTGTCAAATTCCCAGGTCCCAGTGTAATTATTAGTCTCCAAGGTCTCCAGAAACATTGCATCATAAAGAAAGTACTACATGGTGCCCTGTTCAAACTAAGGTGATGATGGTAGAGTTATTTTGATGATCTGACCGTTTTGTGCTGCTCTTTCATCACACTTGTAAGACAAATCTTGCCACCTACTGATATGACATAGCAAAACAGAAAATGATGTTTTAGCATGAATCATTTCTGTTCTATATCTCTCAACAATGACCTCCAAAGGTTTCAGTTAAGTCTTAGAGACTATTCTGAGATATGATCCAGAGATAGCTTCTGCTTTTGATAGAAACTGGGAGCTTGAATAGCGGCCAATTAAAGTTTGGGCATGAAAAGTAATAGTAACTTCACCCAGGCCAGGAGACAGCTTTAGAAATCAATGCCATATAGCCATATTTTCAGAGCTTTGGCAGCGGCCAATCAGAATTGAAAGGCGAAAACTGATGGAGTCTTTACCCAAATCAGCACTTCGAGCCAGAGTTTGAACAGTGGCCAATCAAATTTCCGGATTTATTAGCAAGGTCAAGTAAAAATACGGCAAGGGTAAGCAGAGAAACCATTGTTGGAGTGGGGTGAGACCTTTGACTTTGGCTCAACAGGCGTGGGTGATAACATATGAATGATGTAAGTATCTGATAAAAAGATTTTTCTTGCTCATTCTTCATCTGTAAGTGCATAGCTAAGGCAGTGAGAATGGCTCCAGGGTCCGTGTTTTGTTCTTTGTGTGAGAGGAATGCTATGGTGATAGGAGTTCCATAGTTAGCAGAGACTGTAGGCTGGATCGAGACACCCAGAGAGTATGTTGCCTCCCAGCTGCCAGGGTCAGGTTTGTCTCAGATTGTGTCCATCACATTCTAAAGGGGGGAGGGTGAGCTGCCAGATGACTTAGTACGTATTGGTACCCATGACAATATGTAAAAGAGAGGAGGCCCTAAAGAGAGCATTTAGAGAACTAGGTTGAAATCAGAAAAGCAGAACCTCCACTATAACAATCTCAGTATTGCAGCATGTGCCATACACGAGTAACGGAAAGAATAAGATGATTTGGCGGGTGAAAGCGCGGCTGAGGAACTGATGCAGGGGGCAGGGTTTCAAATGTCCAGATCATTGGGATCTCTTCTGGAGAAGGTATGACCTGTACAAAAGAGACAGGCTCCTAAGCCCATGTGAGACCAATATCCTTGCAGGCAGCTGTTCTAGAGGTGCTGGGGAGGGTTTAAACTAATTTGGCAGTCAAATGGGAACTGGAATGATAGGGCTGAGGATAATGATGCTGGTTTATAAGCAGAGGCTGTGTATAGTGAGTGTGAGGAAGGACAGGCGAATATGATAGGGCACAATAGCAATCTGTGGGATGGGTTCCAGTGTAAAATAGGGACAAAAATGAAAAGGGTGACATATACAAGACTGAAGGTGTTATATTTGAATGCATGCAATGTACGAAATAAGGTAGATGATCTTGAGGCGCAGTTAGAAATTGGCAGGCATGACATGGAAATCACGGAATCATGGCTGATAGATGATTGCTATTATGAGCTTTATATCCAAAGATGCAAAATCGATCAAAAGGACGGACAGGTAGGCAGAGGAAGAGGAGTGCTCCTGCTGGTAAAAAATGAAATCAAATCTTCAGAAAGAGCTGACATCGGATTGCAAGGTGTAGAATCCTTGTGGGTATAGTTAAGAAACTGCAAGGGTAAGAAGACCCTGATGGGTGTTAACTTACAAGCCTCCGAATAATAGCTAGGATGAGGTCTGCAAATTACAGCAAAAGATAGAAAAACATGTCAAAAAGGGGGATTTCAATATACAAATAGATTGGGAACATCAAGTTGATACTGGATCCCAACTGAAAGAATTTGTGGAATTCCTGCAAGATGACTTTTTGGAGCAGTTTGAGGTTGAGGCTACTAGGGTATCAGCAATTCCGGATTGGGTGTTGTGTAATGAACCGGATATGATTAGGAACCCTTAGGAAACAGTGATCGTAATATGATAGAATTCACCCTGCCATTTCAGAGGGAGAAACTAAAGTCAGATGTATCAGTGTTACAGTGGAGTAAAGGGAATTACAGTGACATGAAAGAGGAGCTGGCCAAATTTGATTGGAAGTGGACACACATGTGGGGATGCTGGCAGTGCAGCGTGGCTGGAGTTTCGAGGGATAAATTAGAAGGTGCAAGATAGGACATAATTAAAAGATAAAATTCAGGGGGACACCTAATCATGGAACTACTGATGGATTGTCCCTTTTTAACCTTGGAAAAGAAAATACCTGAGAAATTTATGAAGAAGGCACTCCTCTTGACATATTCTCCCTAATGCAAATGGGAATTTCTCCCCATTGATCCAAAGGGAAACCAGAAAAAGTCTTAGGTCTACATGCCCACCTAAAATGGTTGGAACAGGCAACAGAAATCCCAGATCCCAGCGCCGGGATGAACTTGCCCTTGACAGGATTTGCGTTGCGTGGGGATTGAGAGTTGATGTTCCATCCAAGCTGAGAACTGAAGTATTAGAGAAATATTAGCAGGTTGTCTGGGTGTGGTTACATTGAAAGCATTGGTTCAGAGCCAATGGAATAGATCAGCAGACCGAGCAGCTTGCCACGCACTATTCCAGATGCCAACACACCCAGAAGATGGCAAAAGCAGAACCTTTCCATCCCTGGGAATGGCCTGCATTTCTCTGTCAGAGGATTCATTTGGATTTTTCCAGACTATTCATGGGCACAAATTTCTTGATGGTAGAGGATACAGCTACAAAGTGGCCAGAGGTGTTTCCAATAGTCTCCACTACAGCCTTGCATACTGTTGATCTGCTGAGAAGCCTCTTCTGCAGGACTGGTATTCCAGTACATTTAGCCAGTGTCAATGGATCGCAGTTTGTTGCACAATGGTTTCAGTCATTCCTGAAAATGAATGAAATAAGACATATTACGTGTGCACCATACCACCTTGGTACAAATGGCTTGGCAGAAAAGTTTATCCAGAGTCTAAAGTGCGCAAGGCAAGCAATGTCAGCAGAACACACTGCATTAACACTGAATCAGCTCAGCACATGGCAATGCGGCACACTCCACAGCTAACCACTCATCAGCTACGCACATAAAATGCTGGAGGAACTCAGCAGACCAGGCAGCATCTATGGAAAAGAGTACAGTTGATGTTTCGGGCCAAGACCCTTCAACAGGATGGGAGAAAAAAAGATGAGGGGTAGGTTGAAAAGTGTGGGGAAGGGAAGGTGATAGGTGAAACCAGGAGGGAGACGGGTGAAGTAAAGAGCTGGGAAGTTGATGTGGTGAAAGAGGTACAGGCTGGAGGATAGGGAGTCTAATAGGAGAAAACAGAAAACCATGGAAGAAATAAAAGTGGGGAGGGAGCAGCAGCTAAGCTGTTACTGGTCCATGCCTTGCAGGACAAACAGCTGAGACAAAGTAAGGGCTCCTGAAACAAGAAGGTTCGATGTTTCACTCCTGGACAAGCAGTCTACAGAAATGTTCAAAAGTGGGTACTCAGAAAGATTAAAGACAGAACTGGATCACTCTCCTGCACAGTGGAGATCTGATATCATCATTTGATATGCCGGTCAAATAAGGAGAGCAGAGTGAATTGTTAGAGAAAAGTGGCCAGATCCTGCAGTCCCAGAATCAACTCCTACCACTATCATAGAGGAGGCCCCAGAACCTGAGATTGTTTCACAAGCACACAGAGTAATCCCCTTTGCCAGGTAAGACATTATCCCACAAGGGTAAGAAAACCTCCGCAGCTATTAAATCTTTAGACCTGAATGGGATAATTTAAAAGTTTGCTATATTGTCACTGTCTATCTATTACATAGTATACTGTGTGCTTTTTATATATATAAATAAAAAATAATATATACACACACACACACACACACACACACACACACACGTACATATAGTACTGTGCAAAAGTCCTAGCTATATACTGTAAATAAGTGCCCAAAACATTTGCACAGTATTATATGTACCTATATAAGTTGAGTTGCATTCTCTATTCAGTTGGAGATTTTAGCTAAGCAGGGAGGAGGATTGTGCATTTACTATTTTAGTAATATTTTAGTGATATTGTAAAAATACTGCATTGTTTGATTAAGCATTCTTTTTCATTTAAATAATTAATTATAAGTTTTATGTAAAAGTATGTGAATGGCATACATTATCACGCCACCGTGTCATAAGGGCGCACCTCGCTAAAAGTAAAGATGAGGAGTATACCTGTCTCTTGGGTTCTTTCAAGTAGTTTTGTGTTTTGCAGTTAAAAAACATTACAGCCTCCTCTATTGCCATGATGAGGCCCCTCTCAGGTTGGAGGAGCAACACTTCATATTCCATCTGGGTAGCCTCCAGCTTGATGGCATAAACATCAATTTCTCTAACTTCTGGTAATATTTCTCCCTCCCTATTCCTTCTGCCATTCCCCACTCTGACTCTCCTCTTACCTCTTCTCTTCCCCTCACCTGCCATTCACCTCCCCCTGGTGCCCCTCCTTCCCTTTCTCCCATAGTTACTCTCCTCTCCTAGCTGTTTCCATCTTCTCCAGTCCTTTACCTCTTCCACCTATCACCTCCCAGTTTCTCAATTCATCCTCCCCCTGAACCTAATAGTGTAAGACTTGGTGGTGTGTGATTTTTCCTCTCTGATGGCATGAACATTGACTTCTCAAACTTCTGCTAATGTCCCACCTCCCCCTCATACCCCATCCGTTATTTATATACACACATTCTTTTTCTCTCTCTCCTTTTTCTCCTTCTGTCCCTCTCACTATACCCCTTGCCCATCCTCTGGTTCCCCCCCCCCACTTTTCTTTCTCCCTAGGCCTCCTGTCCCATGATCCTCTCATCCCTTTTGCCAATTAGCTGTCCAGCTCTTGGCTCCATCCCTCCCCCTCCTGTCTTCTCCTATCATTTTGGATCTCCCCTTCCCCCTCCCACTTTAAAATCTCTTACTTTCAGTTAGTCCTGATGAAGAGTCCGAAACGTCGACTGTACCTCTTCCTAGTGATGCTGCCTGGCCTGCTGCGTTCACCTGCAACTTTTATGTGTGTTGCTTGAAATTCCAGCATCTGCAGATTTCCTCATGTTTGCGAAGAGGAAGAACACTCCATTCCTACCTCTGATTTAAGCAGTTCATACATTTTAGGATAAAGGGTCTTCAACCTAAATTGTAAGCACGGTTTCTCTTCCCACAGCCTGACCTGCAGAGTATTTTCGATATTTTCTATTTTTTTTATTTCAAAGAGATAAAATGGGGTTGGGCATCCTATGCTAATTCATCTCTTGTCAGCCCCATAACTTTTTACCATCTTCAAGGCACGTCAAGAGCATGATGGAATACACCCAACTTGCCTGATGAGTCCAGTTCCACCAGCTTTCTGCATTATTCAGAATAAAGCAGTTTGATTGATTGGCATCCCATTCACTACCCTAAGCATTCATTCTCTTCTCTACTAACAGATATTGGTTTTAGTGTACAGGTATACCGTCAATAAAATGCCGTGCAGTTATTCATCTTGACTACTCCAAATACATGACATCTAGCACTAGGAAGGACAACGCGGCAGGCACATAGGAACACCATTACCTGCATGTCACACATGACCCTAACTTGGAAATGTTCTACTGATACTGCATGATTGCTGGGTCTAAATCCTTAAAGTCTTTTCCTGACTGTACTGTGGGAATGCTTTCATGAAAGGTCTGAAGATATTCACGAAGGAGGTCACTACTACCTGCAAGTACATTTGGACAATATCTGCTGATCTTTTGCTGAAGGTCAGATCCTTAGAAATGAACAAATAGAGAATGTAGCAAGGTACATATTAGTAGGAAAGCCTATTGTCTCTAAGCATTGTGTTGGGGTTTAAATCAGTCCAAGGCAAAGAAAGATCCTTCCTTCCTTTTTACCTCTGTGCCAGTAGGCTTAGGCGTTTGTCATTCTATTCTCATGGTGAAAGAATCACAGCAAAATTCTATCAGAAGTTAAAAACTATTTGGTGTTAAACTGATCATATCATTCAAAGCAGTGTGAAAAATGATGAAACTAATATATAACTTGGATCAGAGAGGAGGAAGTTCTGTTTTGCAACCCAGAGATTAAAGGAGCTAGGCCTTTACTCTTTGGAGAGAAGGAGGATGAGAGGAGATATGATAGAGGTATGCAAGATATTAAGAGGAATAGATAGAGTGGACAGCTAGCGCCTCTTTCCCAGGGCACCACTGCTCAATACAAGAGGACATGGCTTTCAGGTAAGGGGTGGGAAGTTCAAGGGGGATATTAGAGGAAGGTTTTTTACTCAGAGAGTGGTTGGTGCGTGGAATTCACTGCCTGAGTCAGTGGTGGAGGCAGATAAACCAGTGAAGTTTAAAAGACTACTAGATAGGTATATGGAGGAATTTAAGGTGGGGGGTTATATGGGAGGCAGGGTTTAAGGGTCTGCACAACATTGTGGGCCGAAGGGCCTGTGCTGTGCTGTACTATTCTATGTTCTGTAACTCTATTCCTATTCCATCTGGGGAGAGGGGTTGGAAATATAGAATCATAGAAACAGAAAACCTACAGCACAATACTGGCCCTTCTCCCCACAGAGCTGTGCCGAACATGTCCTTACCTTAGAACTACCTAGGCTTACCCATAGCCCTCTGTTTTTCTAAGCTCCATGTACCTATCCAGGAGTCTCTTAAAAGACCTTATTGTTTCTGCTTCCACCACTGCCACCGGCAGCCCATTCCATGCACTCACCATTCTGTATGTAAAAAACTTACCCCTAACATCTCCTTTGTACTTACTTCCAAGCACCTTAAAACTATGCCCTCTCGTGCTAGCCATTTCAGCCCTGGGAAAAAGCCTCTGACTATCCACATGATCGATGCGGATGGAGCCTCCTATCCAGGAGAAGAGGGACATTTAAGAAGATGTGGAATAGGAGGCCTCAACTTGAGAATAGATGTGGTAGAGGGATAAAAAGGGATAAGATCCTTATAGAAGACAGGGTGACACTAAGAGCTTGTTTCACCTGCTTCAAAAGAGTAGAAATTGGGCTACAATCTTAGTTCTGGATGTTTAGGACTGAAGTAAAGAGAAACTTCTTCATTTTGAGGATTTCCTTTTGGAATTTCCCAGCCCAGATGCCTGTCGGCACCAAGAGCAACAGATTTTTGAAGACTATGTGAATCAAGGATTATACAGCAAGGATTGGAAAATGGAATTGATGTGAAAACTCATCCTGGTTTCAGACTCAATATCAGTCTCACTAGGATGTTTGGTCTAATGCTGCTCCTATTCCCTATGTTCTTAAACTACGAGTATTGGAATGTAGAATGCATCTAATCAATACAGAACTTTACCTCCGAGAATTTAAAATCTTTGCTCCTCATATCTCAGTATAATTTGGTACAACCCAACACAGCTTTCGTTTTCGTTTACCCATAAAAGCTCAAAATGAATGTCTTTCTACTCCAATACAATTTTGAAGACTACAATAATAAATACAAGTGGATGTCTGACTCACATTTTAATACTCAGTCAAAAACTGTCTATGCTTTATATTTGTGCAGTTGCTGACCATAAGGCCAGGTTTGCCTTCATGCTGTGCAGAAGAGAAGTATCTTGCCAATCACTCCAGCTCCTATCAGGAATCTTGAGATTAAATTTAGGGGAAGGGAGAGATGTTGACACTACACAAGTGTCCAAATGGTGTGGAGAGTTCAGCCTCTTGCTTTGATTGACAGTTCCCAGTGATTGCCATCTGCCTGGGTGGCAGACTGCAAGTTTATTCTGTTACTTCTGATACAACAGCTACAGCAAAGAGATAGTTATCAGCAGTATTGAGTCTGGAAGCTTGACAAAGACAGCCACTGACTCAGGAAAGCTTGAAAAGCCAGCTTTTGTGTGCAAGTTCAGGAATTCAGACTATGTTAAACTGGACGTCCAAATTCAAAATACGACCGTAAGTCTAAAGTGAGTTAAAGTCTTTTTTTTGTTTTGGTCTCTTAGCCAGAAGTTAAGTTAACAATATCCAGTATATCTAGAGACCCTTTACAATAACACCTCAGTTCTGACAGTAACATGCTGAAATATGTTAAGATTCTTGATCAAGCCACCAGATGGAATATACTGATACGTATCAATATGTACCATCTAGACACCAGAGAAAAGCAAGTTAAACTAGCACACGGCAATCATAGGATCATGGAGTTGTATCATTGTACAGCACAGCAATGAACCCTTCTGTCCATCATGTCAATGCCAACCATTTTAATTATCTACACTAATCCCATTTATTCACATTAGCACCATATTCTTTAATGCTTTGCCTGTTTAAATACCTCTAAATATCTTTTAAATATATTAATTATATCTGATTTTACAACCTCCTCTGAAAGTTATTAATGTCCAAAAAATATTTTCCCTCAAATCCTCTTTAAAACTCCTTTATCACCTCAAACCTACTTTTTGGTAACTTTACCATGGGGCAAATATTCTGACTACCTACCATACCAAAACCTCTTATCATTTTATATGTAGTACATTTATCAGACCACCCCTCAGTATTCTCTGCAAAATCCTGGAGATTTTCCTCTATACTCTGTACAGAATAGGCACATCCTTCCATTAGTGTGGCAACTGCAGACAATATTTCAAGTGCGGTTTAACCACTGCTTTGTGAATTATGACATAAAGTCTACCTCTTAAACAGAGCTTCACAACAGCCAGTCGGAGCTTGGAGGTGAAAAGTAACAATATTTTCTAGGTTGAAGAGGAAGCTTTAAAAATCAGTGTTTCATTGTCATTTTTCAACAACGACCAATCAGAATTTGGGATTCATTAGCAAGATCAATGGAAAATAAGGCAGGGGAAAGTGGAGTGGTCATTGTTGGGGTGAGGCAGTGTTAGAATGGGGACACTTTTGGCTTTGATCAACAGGCTTAGATCATGTGCATATGTCATGGTAAGCTTTTTATTGCCCAATCTTCATCCGTCAGTGTATACTTAGGGCAGCAAGAATGGCTCAGGGGCTGTCTTTTGTTCTTTGTGTGTGATGTGGGAATTCTGGGAGATTACCAGGTGGATGGAGCTGCAGTCCCTCAGAGGACATGTTAAAGAACTGGTGCTGCAACTCAGTTCATAAATGAAACTGATGAGATGATAAATAGGAGCCACAGGGAGGTAGTCACCCCTAAGTTGCAGGAGGCAGGTGAATGGGTGACTGTCAGGAGAAAGAAGGGAAATAGGCAGCCAGTACAGAGTACTTCTGTGGCTGTTCCCCTCCATTTCAAGTATACCGGTTTGGATACTGTTGCGTGGGAGAAATGTACCAGCAGGAGCTGTGCAACTGGGTCTCATGGCACTGAGTCTGGCATTGTGGTTCAGAAGAGAAGGGTCCAGATGAGGAATGCAGTGGTGATAGGAGATTCCATAACCAGGAAAGTAGATAGGAGAGTCTGTGGACATGAAAGGGATACAAAGATGATATATTGTTTCCCAAGTTCCAGATCAGGGATGTCTTGGATCATATCCACAAATTTCTAAAAAGGGGAGGGTGAGCAGCCAGACGTCCTGGTACGTATCGATACCAATGACATAGGAAGAAAAAGAAAGGAGGTGCTAAAGAAAGAATTTAGGGAGCTAGATAGCTGAAAAGCAGGACCTCCGGAGTAACGATCTCCAGATTGCTGCCTGTACCACGTGCAAGTAAGGGCAAGAATAGGATGATTTGGCAGATGTATGCATGGCCATGAAAATGGTGCTAGGAACAGGCTTTCAGATTTATGGATCATTGGGATCTCTTCAGGGGAAGGGACGATCTGTACAAAAGGGTCGGCTGCACCTGAACCTGAGGGTAGGTTTGCTAGAGCCGTTGAGGAGGGTTTAAACTAATTTAGGAGAATGGGAACCGGAGTGAAAGGGCTGAGGAAAGGGATGTTGGTTCACAAGCAGAGGTAGCGTATAGTGAGACTCTAAGGAAGCACAGGTAGGTGATGGGGCAAAATTGCAGTCAGTGGGATGGGTTAAAAAGGGAACAAAACTGAAAAGGGTGACAGTCTACTTTTGCCATGTGCTCTCTTATATATTGAAAACAGCTTTCCCTCTGTTTAGGCCCTTAACCTGAGGACAACCTTATTCCTTTCGATAACTGCATTGAAACTTAAGGAATTCAGGTCACTGTTTCATGCATCCAACATACTTCCGTCCCCTCCACCCCCACCCCACCTGACACTCCCACCCTCTGCCCTGTTTCATTCCCTAAAACGATATTGACTAATGCTCCATCTTTATATAGAGACATACCAGGCTCTATTTATGCTAAGTAGGGTTTGCTCCTGCATTTGTAATTACAGCACCAGACAACACTTACAATGATGCCCACTAATAACAGAGAATTAGTCTAAATCATGAGTTTAAGGCAACAGTTTGAAATGAAAGACTTTATGATCTAATTCCAAATCCAAAGTTGTATGTAATCTGAACTGACTTTTCAGTGCTATGCTGCTTAATACATAAATGAATCCAGCACACTATTTTAAGAAAAGCAAAAAAAATGTAATTGAAAGCCTAGATAGAGTGGGCATGGAGAAAATATGTTCTGTAGTGGAGGAGTTGGACCAGAAGGCACAGACTCTGAATATAAGGATGTCCATTTGGGACAGAGATAAAGAGACATTTCTTTAGCCGGGGGGTGGTGAATCTGTGGAATTCATTGCCACGGACAGTTGGGAAGGCCAAGACACTGAGTATATTTAAAGAAGAAGTTGATAGATTCGTGATTAGAAAGGGTGTCAAAGGTTACAGGGAGAAGACAGGAGAATGGGGTTGAGATGAATAGTAACTCAGCCATGATGGAATATCAGAGCAGACTCGATGAGATGAATTGCCTAATTCTGCTCCTTGGTCTTATGGTCTAAAATCAGGAGACTTCAAACAATGTAATGGCCAATATTTATGTCTCAACCAATGCCATCAAAACAGATTATTCAGTCATTCATATCTTCGCTGCTTGTATGAACTTGTCATGCTCAAACTGCTGCCATTTTCATTTTACTGATGGTTGCACTTCAGAGATATTTCACATGGTGTAAATCAAAAGCTGAGCAGAGGACTGCTACATTGATACCTAGATTGACGTACTGATTTAGCTCCATACAACGGAGGACTGCACACATACTTCTACAGTATGAGCAATTTCAACATTCTTAACTGAGCTACCAAAGAAAGAAAGGAAATCTTTATAAAGATTTAAATTCAGCTGCAATCTTAATAGTTTAACCAAAAATTCTGTCTGTGGCACATACAGTATATGGAGAGATCAATAAATTCAACTGTGCCTGCCTTATGACAGCAAACAAATCTATGATATAATGCAGGCAGAGATTTAAAAAGAAGCCTGAAAAGTATGCACAATCGCTGAAGCAGAATGTAAGATAAAATAATGCACAGAATGGCTTCACGTTCAATGAAGGCTTGATATGTTTTGTGGGATCAATAATTTAAATCTGGAAAAATGAAATTTAAGAACATTCTTCACCCAACATCAATTCAGCCCCTTAAACTGAGCATTTTTCTTATCAATGTGGTTACTTTGGTATAAAAATTTGTCTACAAATGGTTTAATACTCTTGAAATCATGCAGCTTTGTGGAATGACAACACAAAACATGCTTTGGACAAATTGATGTTGGGCTAGCTATCAATGAAAATAAAGATGCCAGTTGTTTTTAAACATCACATTGAACTTAGTCAAAGACTATCACAGTGAAATTAGCAGTTGATTCACAGCCAAGTGAAAACACATTCACTTCTGATAATCCCACCCCCCCCCACTTTATTATTTATGACTGGTTTCAGAATAATTTAGTTGACAAATCTATGATCCACTACTAATAAAACTCAACATGTTTTGTGTGGGTGCAAATGGATAGCAATTGCCACCGTCCTTGAGAAAATCTTTAGCTAAACCAGAGGAATGGTATCTTCTTGGATGATAAACTTATAACTGTGCCTGGAAATTTATGTTCTGTGCAATGCCTTGTAGATTTGAGCGGCCGATCATACTGAAGCATTTTAACAATGATTAAAGCAGAAATTAAAACATGAGTTACAGTTCACATTGTTTATCATATTATAGAAAGGAAAATAAAGACCGCAAAAATCGGAATTTGTAGAAATGGAGATCTCATAAACAAACTTTACATCATTTATTGTTAGTTTAAACCATGGAAATGTTGTGTTCTTCTGAAGGAATCTGACAACATTATAAAATAAGCTTTACATGGTCAGAGAAATTGATCAACAATTATTTATAGGCACCAAGCATTCTCTGGACATCATTAACAAGCAGGCTTTAAATTTCTTTCAGAATTTTCCCAATCAGTAGCTATCTCTTTAATTATGTATTGAAAAATTTAGGTTTCACAGTTTGGAACTACACCAAGAACTTAATTACATTTTATATATAATTTAAATGGCATAAATGAAGGAACTGAGGCTGTGGCATTTGTGTAATATTAGCAAATAATTTAATGTTTTACATGAATTCCTTTGTTACATTAAGAGTAATTAATGTAAAAAGATATTACAGTAATCATGAAACTGGGACCAGTGTGTATGTATGCCTTGGAATGTCCAATAAATAAATTTTAAAAAGAACTAAATTAAAGAGAAATAAAAGGAAGAATTTCTTTATATAAATATTCATCTCACTCCATTTCCACACTTTCCATCCTGAACTGAGAGAAATGCAACAAAAAAAAAACATTTGACTGAGAATTACTGAGAATTTGTTACTGAGAATTGACCTCACGGCACTTTAACAAATATACAGAAGGAACAAGGGAAAAACAAAATATTCATCACCCTTCTTATAACTTGTACAAACTGAGTCAACCTTGCCAATGGCTGAGTCTTTTACTTTCCAGTTACAACTAGAATGCTCTCAAAATGTCAAAGGTTAGAGAATGTAAATGTCGGATAATTTAGAAAACATATCATTATTAATTCATTAAATGTTGATTTTAGAAACATTAGCACTAGTTGATAGTTTTGGCTCACAAGTTGCTCCAACTGCTAAAACATTGGTTACTCTTTGATAGCTAACTCTAGAGATATGAATGTACACTTTGGGTTGATGCTTTGATGCAGTACTGAGGGCCTGCGGAAAATGTTGTTTATGAAATTGCTATATCAATGGAAACTCCAAAGAGAAACATAATTGAGCTGCAGTCAGGAATGAAAGTGAGTGTGAACAAAATTACAAATGTCTAGATGGAGAACTGCATGGCTGAACAAATTGTATTACTATTGTGGTAGGGCTCACATACACCAGACCAATGCAGGTTTAAAGGCAAAACTTGCAGAAAATACAATGAAGTAAGTCACATACAAAGAGAATGTTGGGCAGACAAAATAAACAGACGGCACAGAGAAGAGAAAAATATAAAAAGTCTAGTCGCAGTTGCCAAAAGAGCACTAATCTGCATGCTGTTGATGAAAAATCTGATAATGGTAAGAGAGACACAGGATTGTGTAGCCTTGAGATTTACAATGTGAAAATTGTAAATCTGGCAAGCAATATGGTTTACACCAACAGTGTGTGGCAAATTAAATAAAATGGAATAGGACAGTAGCTCGGCTGTTTCAGTGATTCCACAAAATGAATTTGAATGGCATTTCAAAGGTACTGAACTGAAGACTGCAGATATCCTGCTGAGAACTTATACAGGAGAAAAGAATGGCATTCATAACTGTGAAATATAATAACTCGCATGCCATTTTGGGATTGTATGTGGTAAAAACAGGAAAGCCAGCATTGTGGGGCCAGGATTGGCTGTGGCAACTACACCTTACTTGGAGATCCATCCACCATTTTCAGGCCACATCCACTGCAAAAGAGTCAACTGAAAGAAAAATTAAACCGATACTGGATGATGCCTCAGCAGTGTTCAAGGATGGCATTAGAAAACTAAAAAATATCAAGGGTAAAATAGTGTTAAATGATAATGCCTCACCCAAGTTTTACAAAGTCCATCTGGTTCCTTATACCATCTTTGATAAAGTAGCCTGTGAGCTAGATTGCATAGAGGCTGAAGGAATTCTTTATAAGGTTGAATGGAGCCCATGGTCAATGCCAAATGGTCCCAGTACCTAAGAAGAATGGATCCGCCAGGAGGTGTGCTGATTTTAATATCACCATCAATCCAGTACTGAAAGTAGATCAATACCGGGCCGGCTGGTGGCGCAATGACATCAGCGCCGGACTCTGGAATGGAGGTTCCCGGGTTCGAACCCAGTCAGGTCCGCGCCCAAGTACGCTTTCCATCCGTGCCGGGTTGAGTGTCGAGATCGCAACACGACCTCGTAAAGTAAAGGGAAAAATACTGCGAAATGTCTGTGTGAGGAATGGCGCGCCACACAGTCTCTCTCTCTCTCTCTCGCTCCGTGCCTTGTAAAGGCATGAAAAAGACATCATCTGGCCAACATCATACACACACGGACGCACGCACGCGGATGCCAATAAAAAAGAAAGTAGATCAATACCTTCTGCCCAGGATTCAGGATATCTTTACAAACCTTTCTGGAGGGAAAATCTTCAGCAAAGTGTTCTTAGTTGAGGCCTACCTACAGACGGAGATTGAAGAGTCCATTTGTGTTTCTCGCCATAAACACTCACAAAGGGCATTAGGCTGTGACAGGCTTACTTTTGGAGTCTGTACTCTGGCAGAGTGCTATGAACCAGATGCTGTAATGCTGGCCAGGTACTTAGTGTTACCTGAATGGCATCATTGCTACCAGTAAGGGTGATTAGGAAAAACACTAACATCTCAAAATAATGTTAAAAATATTAGAAGATTATGGGCTCTGAGCACAATGCAGTAAATAATTCTTTAAACCAGGCAGAGCTTACTGTGGTCACACCATTGATGCACAAGTTTTACACAGGTGTGCTGTCAAAATTCAAGCAGTGGTGGATGCCACTAGGCCAAAGGACGTGTCACAGATGTGGTCCTTTTTATGACTTGTCTATTACTATAATGAGCTCCTGCCAAACCTGTCTACTGCGCTCCACCCCTTGAACTCATGACTACAGATTGGGAAAAATTTGCAATGGAGAAAGCAGGGTGTAGAGGCTTTCCAAAAGACAAAGGAAATGGTGATGTTAAACACTGTACTCACACATTATGATCCACATCATCCAGTGAGTCTTGCCTGTGACACCTTGCCATATGGTATAGGTGCAGTCATGTCACATGTTATGAGTGATGGAAGTGAACTGCTTTGGGCGCCCCATAACCTTTGGATCACATTTCCTTATGGTTGCAGAGAAAAATCACACACAGGTTGACAGAGAGACCTTGAGTCTGGTTTGGGATGTAAAACGTTTCAACCAGTACTTGTATGGGAGAGAGCTTACCCTCATTACTCATCGTTAACCATCAGTGTCCATTTTCAATCCACAGTAGGATGTTTGCAGCAGCACGATTGCAGAGATGGGTTTTGTTTCTTGGAGGACACAATTACAAGATCGAATTCAAGGGAACAACTAATCATGGAAATGATGATTGGTTTGTCCAGTTTACCCCTGAAAAAGGAAATACCTGAAAAATTTACAAAAGAGGGCCTTCTTCTTAACATATTCTCCCTAATGCAAATCAAAAGTCTCCTTATTTTATATTGAGTTGGAGTTTATAGCTAAGCAGTGAATTTAATATCTCAGTAATATTTGAGTAATATTGGAAATATGTTGTTTGATTAAGCACTCTTATTCATTTAAGAAATTCATTATGGGTTATATGTAAATGTACAGTATGTGAATGGAGTTACATAATAGTAAAAGTGAGAATTATGAGCAAGATCAAGAAAGTGGCCCTTTGTGTTTGCTCTGCCATTCATTAGAATCATTGCTGATATTTAACTCAGTGCTATTTTCCTCGATTCTCCTCATATCCCTTGTTTCCATGAGTGCCCAGAAATCTCTTGATACTTGCTTTGAATGAATTCAGTGTCTGAATATCCAGTGATCTCCCAGGCAGAGAATCCCAAAAACTTGCAACTCGTTTCACGAAGAAACATCTTCTCATATTATTCCTAAACAATGTACCCTTTACTTCGATGCAATGATTCTGTCTATTAATTCTAATCTAATTTTATATCATCAGCAAATGCTGAATTATGACATCTAATCCTTCTCCACCAAATCATAGATATACAGTGCCTTGAAAAAGTATTCTGCCTCCACAATGATTTTCGCATTTTACTGTCTCATTTTCTAAATTTAAAATAATTAGAAGTAGAATTTTGAGCTAATCTACAGAACATTGTGCATTATGTCAAATCAAAAGTAAAATTTCCAAACCTGCCAACAATTTGCCAAAAATTAAAAACCAAAATTGTAAGGCTGAACAAGTATTCATCCCCTTGGTAACTAACTTGCCTCGGGTGCAATTACTTTACCAACTCACGCAATTTGTTGATGTAGAAAATCGAGGATCTCCTGTTTTCAGTGAATTCATAAGAATACTGTAATTACTCTCTCTCTCTATAAGAGTCTAACAGTATGGTAAATTTTCAACTGATCAAGCCAAAATTAAGACAAAAGAACATTCAACACAAGTCGGGGAAATGATAATACAGAAGCACAAATCTGGATACAATACCATCTCGAAGGCACTAAACATACCTCGGAATCAGTGTAGTCCATCTTGAAAAAGTGGGAACAAAAATGAAATCACAGCCATACTGACTAGGTCAGGCTGCCCCTCTAAACTCAGTTGCTGGAGAAGAAAAGTATGTGTAAGGGGGACTACTGTGACACCAACAGTCACTCTGAGTGAGCGGCAGAAGTCAGTGGCTGCAACTGGAGATGAAGTTCATGGCTCCACAATCTTGAAGGCCTTGTACAAAAAAGTTATTCATGGAAGAGTGGCAAAGAAGAAGCCCTGGTTTAAAAAAAAGCATACCCTTGCCCGTAAAGACTTTGCAAAGCATCACTTACAGTAGAAGGTATTGTAAAGTTGTTGAAGACTTTCTGGTCAGATGAGACTAATGTGAAACAGTTTGGCCTCAGCACTAAGTGGTATGTGTGGTGTAAATCTAATATTGTGCAGAAGCCAGGTGACACAATCCCTGCTGTAAAGTATAGGGGAGGTAGCATCATGCTATGAGAATGTTTTTCTGCAGCAGGGATTGGAAGTCTAGTCAGGACTGATGAGAAGTTGAATGCTGCTAAATACAGAGAGATCCTACATAAAAACCTGATAGCCACTGCCAGAAAGCCTGAACTGGGAAAGAGGTTTGTCTTTCAACAGAACAACAACCCAAAGAACACAGCTAGAGCAATCATGGAATGGCTTCAAGTGAAGAAATTGATGTCCTTGAGCAGCCCAGTCAGAGTCCTGACTTTAACCCGATCGATCACATTGTGCAAAGCTAATAGACTTATCCAAAGAGACTCTTGGCTGTAATATCTGTGACAGGTGTTTCAGTTAAATACTGAGTAAAGGGGGATGAATACTTTTGAACTGATGACATTTCAGGTTTTGTATTTTTAGTTTTTCATGCTTTACAATTTTCCCTGTTTTTGAGCTCTATTGTGAAAATAAAATAAAAATTCACAAATAAAAATTGTCAGTTAAATTGACCAAAATCTTTGATTATAATATTTATGTGAACCAAGGGTTGTAGGCTGAATTCCTTTACAAGGTACTGTAGTTTGTCATACCCTACTGGTCACAGTTTATTTGTTCCCATTCTTTGCTCTCTGTCTGATAATTAATTTTCATCTATGTCCATTTACTTCACTGTGCTCTAATTTTTTTAGCCAACCTCCAAAAGCACTTTATCATTGGGCTTCCAAAATATGAAACATCTCATCCACTGGTTTGCCCTTATATATTATAGTTACATCCTCAAAGAATTCTAGCAGATTAATCAAACATGACTCTTCTTTCATTTGGGTTTGAGGCCCAACAGGTACAGTTGATGAATCAGGACTAAGTTGGGAGGGAAGGGGTTTGGAGGTTCTGATAGGGGTGAAAAGACTTGGGGAGAGCGATTATGGATTGGAAACTTGTTAAGAATTTATGGTGGTGTGTTGTGACAATCAGTTGCCAGAACAGAACCTGGAGGTAAGGTGGAGAATTATTGGAAGTGCCTGTTACAGAGGCCCCACAGGACCAAGATCTGGGGATAGAGTGGGGTGTTAAAGGCTCAAAGGGGGTCTGGAGGGAATGAAGATATCTGAGGCAATAGTGAGGATGGATTAGTGTTTGACAGAGAGGAGATATCAGAGGACTGTTGGTGAATAAGACACACATGCTCTTGGCGGGCTGGAGTGTTCTGAATAAAATGTAGTCGAGCTGAAGCCATTCTGTAAATAAACAAGGGTGCTTTTTTTTTACCCATACAAGTAAGTCTTTATTCAGAACAAACATAACAGAAAGAGTCTGGTCAAAGGTCTGGAGTGCTGAGAAATGACCTGGAAGTTCAGTCCAGGTAAAGATGTTTTTGAGTTATTTAGTGTGGAAATAAAGATTATCCCATGGTGGAATGACTGAACTTCCAGGTCACTAGCTTCTTCTGGGCATATGTTATTGCCTTACAGTTTTCTCTCCTCGTGTCTGTATATGCATCCATTTATAATAACTTTTACTGCAGACATGTGCATTACAATATCATTCAAAATTCATGATTGTTTAATGTCATTTCCAGTACAAAATTGCAAAGGAGAACAAAATTGTTACTCCAGATCCAATGCAACACATAAAAAAATACAGTAAGATAAAGAACACAATAATAATAAAGAAACACAATAAATATAAATATGCAAGACAACTAATATACATAGACTGAGTGTACAGTATGTCCATAAAGGGGTGCTAGGCACGGGAGTGTCTGTACCTAAGGTGACAGGAAATAATGAAGTAGTGGTGGTGGGGTGTGGAGGGGTGGGTTAGTGGGTGGAGATGTTGATCAGCCTTACTGCTTGGGAAAAGTAATTGCCTTTGAGTCTGGTAGCGGGGCCTCCCTCTGGTGCTCCTCCCCGCCCCCTCCCCCAACTTTTTTTTCTTCCATGGCCTTCTGTCTCTTTCACCAATCAGCTTCTCAGATCTTTACTTCATTTCTCCCCCTCCAGGTTTCACCTATCACCTGGTGTTTCTCTCTCTCCCCTACCACCACTTTCTAATCTCCTCCTCAGATTTTTCTCTCCAGTCCTGCCGAAGGGTTTCAGCCCAAAACGTCGACTGTACTTTATTCCATAGATGCTGCCTGGCCTGCTGAGTTCCTCCAGCTTTTTATGTGTGTTGCTCAGATTTCCAACATCTGCAGATTTTTTCTTGCCAGTGCTCCAGCTTGTTAGGATACTCTCTAGTCAAATCAATTCAAATTTACTCTACTACACATCTGTAGAATAACATGAGTGTAGATATGCGTAGACCAGCTCTCTTCAGCCTCCTTAGAAAGTAGAGGCATTGGTGAGCTTGCCTGATGGTGTAAAATGTGTTCTGAAGCCAAGCGAGGAGGTGCGAGATGTGGACTCGTAGGAGTTTGAAACTGCTCACAGTTTCCACTGCTGTGCCTCTGACAGGAAGAGGGAGATGAGTGACCTTGAAGTCAATAACTATCTCCTTTGTCCTATTGACATTATGGAAGAAATATTTGCCTGGCAACAGGCCTCGACTCCTTCCACCTTCTCTCCGTAGGCCGCCTCATCGCTGCCTTGTCTTTGGCAAATTTGACAATGTGATTACTCAGGTGTTTGGCCGTGCAGTTGTGTGTGAGCGGAGTGTACAGCAATGCCCCTGGGGGGGACCTGTGCTGAGGATGATGGGGAGGGAGAAGCTGTTGTGCATCTTGACTATCTGAGGTCTGTTCGTTAGGAAGTCCAACACCTCACTGAACAGCATGAACACCACTGAAATTTACTAAAACATGCACCATAGATTCTGAGTTCAATTTGGAAAAAAAATGTAAAACAGGAATGAAAGAAATATTTTTTCTATATACTTATACGATTTATCATGTATCCTGCTTGAATCGCTATCCCATATAAGGTACAGTGGAGATTCAATACACTGTTATTAAACATATTTTTCTGCAATGTCATGGGTTAGAACCTTACTAGAGTCTTGGTTCAATAAAATGCTTTTATAAGAAATAATCTTCCCTCCTTTTCCATATGATTAGTAGCTTCTCCTTTAGACATTAAGATTTATGACCAGGAAGAGACAAGTTAAATTTGTTAAAACTGAACTAGTTCCAAAGCTACAAGTTTGTTTTTACAAGTGAGAGAAACTCCGAATATACATATGTACCTTGGCCATTCCAGTTACCAGAGGGAGAGCTATTGTAATATAATAACCTTCCTAAATAAGATAGGATGGAGCTTTTCTTTCAGCTATTGCCTTCCTATTCACCCCCTGTGCCTGGCCTCCAACTCTGACCAACAACAACTGCTCCTGTGCATTACTTTAATGGTGGATTTAGCGTTAAACATGGGACAGAGATTGGGCAGTACTTTCGCCTTCTCACCTAGTTTTGATTGAAGCTGATAGAAATGGTGATCAAAAGAAACACAAAGGAGTTAATTGATTGTTCCACATTTCTGAAATACATAGCCAAACAACGGTAAACAAGCAGCATCATTCCTGCTAAAATAAAAGATATCACAGAATCCACCTACAGACCATAAGTTCAGAAAACAGTCTGCATGTTTTAAAAATTTTACTGGATCTGCAAAATACCGTTTGTCTTAACTTTTATACATGCTGTGTAGTTGGTATATTTTGTAGTATTGAAGTTCTCCATGTCGGACATGATTAGTGAACACAAACAACATATGTCCTGGCCATGTGTCACTTAACCTCAAGACGCTTAATGCTTCATGTAGTCAAACAGTTGTGCTTGATTTAATTTGAGTTTAAAATAGGCCACCATCCAAGTTTATCAACTCTCCAGACAAAAAGAAATGTTGTCTGCTGCTTGTATTGGAGGCCCCTACTGGGTCACTTTTTGCTGTCTTCGCAACAGCCTGTGTGACAGTTGATCCTAGAACAAGACAGTCAGGGGAATAATCAATCAGTAAGGTTCTTGAAAACCTGCAATCCAAAAACATATGATTATGAACTGTGAAATATATTAGTTATAAGCTTTCCCTGTATTCTTAAAATTCTTGCAAATTGGTTTGATTATATAGGTACTGTGTGCTGAAATTCCGTTCATGCTTATGATTGCAAAGGATCAACAAACAGGGTACATAGATTTGAAGGAATAGAGGGGAGATGAAAATGTTGTCATTTAAAGACAGGTGGAAATTAGGAACTTGCTGTCTGAAAGGGTGGTGGAGGAGGCAAAAACCACTGTCATATTTAAACAACACTTGAATGTGCACTTGACTTACAGGGCTAGTGTGGGATGGTGGGATTATGTCAGGTAGTTCTTCCTCAGCTAGCATGGACTTCTTTTGTGTAATCACTTTTCTATCATTCTATGTAATTCTATGATTAAACCTCACCTATCCCCTTGAATTCATCTCTGTCTATATATGTTGATACCCTCATGATGACATATAACAAACATTCACTAATGATCAGTAAATGAACCTAATTTATAGTACCCAAACAAGTGTACGTAGCTGATTTTGGTAATGAAGGGAGCCTCCTTTAATGCTGGGCTGCCTACTTTCAGAATTTATTTTTTACTGGAATGGAATCTATTTGCGTGTAATAGTTCCGACTTCAAGAACTCCTGCTAGAAATCCCCATCAGTGGAGTGAGGAAGAGTCATAGAATCATACAGCAGAGAAGGAGGCCCTTCAGCCCAACTTGTCCATGCTAACCAGGATTCTCACTAGGCCAGAAGAACTGTTGAGCTGTGTTCAAGGTGATATATGCAATGGACTCAAAAGGACTAATCATATATTGTGAACGAACTGGGCTTGGGGACAGCAGGTACACACACACAGTAGCTCCATGTATTATGATAGATATGCTTTTTTTAACCACAACAGCTTGTGTCTTTTAACTTGCAAAATTCTCCCAGGGTACTCCAGAGAAGCCCTGTCAGACAAAAATTGGCAAAGTCATTGAAATTAAGAAGAACATTCATTTATAAGTTCACCACAAAACACGATTCCTTACTTTGGGCCGAAGCATTCTATCTGCATGACTCAGTAAGTCGAAAAATAGCACAAGAAAATTCCATGAACCCCAAAGTGGGGCTGCAATTCAAAGTGTAAACATAGACATAGGAAGTGGGCATTTTAATACTGATTCATTTCGGAAGACACATCACTGACTTCCTGAGGAATCTTTCAAAAATCGAGTGTTCTGTCTAAGCCTGAAGTTTATGTTTTCTCATGCTGCCATTCTTTTCCTTCCTCATCCTTGGTTTAGGGAGCTGTATGGATATGTGACAAAGGGAATTCAGTTATCGGATTACAGCTGGGCTTTTTATTTGTGTTTCTTCCCTATCTCACTGCCATCTCTTTTGGGGCCTTTCTGGCAGCTCTGGGTCTCTGTTTATGTTTTCTGTCTGTCTAGCTGTGAAGAGATCACAGTCTTATCACCGCACTGTCAGAGTTCCCATTATGTTAGCATCTTCCTATCTGCTGCAAAGAAAAGGACGGTGAGGGTGGGGGGGGGGGGGGAACACGCTCACTGTTTGATTTCTAATATTTGATTTGCTAATAGTGATATTCTCATTCAGGGTATTGATAGCTGAAGTCTATGCGTTTCAAGGCAAATGAGAATAATGAGGGGAAAGGATGTCAGTGATAAGCAATAATATACGTTGGGCATTTAAAATTTTCCAAAGCACAAATCCATTTCCTAGACTGCATATTAATTTTGATAGGCCACGGTATCTGATCATGAGTCAGTCTTTCCTTTCAGCCAGGTAGTTGTGGGTTTTAGAGTCACTTTAAAGATGTGGGCACAGAAACTTGTTTGATATCCTACATGCGCTAAGTGTGTTCCGTACTTTTTCTTGGGCCTTAACATGCCTCCTCACTCAAAGTTCAAAATTCAAAGTTCATTATCAAAGTATGTATATTATATATGAATGAGATTTATCTATTTACAGGCAGCCACAAAACGAAGAAACACAACAGAACCCATTAAAACAACCCACACTGCAAAGACTGTCAAACACCCAAAAAAGGAACCAATTGTGCAAACAGTAAGAAGTAAGGGAATAACACAGAACATGAAGTCCAGTGAGTCCACAGCCATAGAGCCAGTTCAGTGCTGAGGCAAGTAAACTCATGGAGTAGTGAGTTGAACATCAGTTCGTCCTTTGCCCTTGGCCTTGAAGCCTTGATCTTCTCAATCTGGCTAGGCATTTAAATCGGCCAAACATCAGTTTGCTTTTTGCTCTTGGGCCCAGGACCCACCATTTCAATCCAGCCCGAAGTCCGCTCCAGCAATGGTCGCCACGGCCATACCTGCATTCTCGAGAGTCCAGTTCACAGCATCTTCAAGGTACCATAAAAATACCAGGTCATACAGATGGTCCAAAAGCACAGCTCCCAAAGGGGAATTACAGGCTGTGGATTGCAGTTATTGTAGTCCAGAAACAGTGTAATTAATAGAAAAGTTAGTAGTTTTGTTTGCTGCCTGTAAAGAGTCACGGTGTCTTGCCAGCTCCGTTTTTACCATTACAGCCACCGCCATGTCCAAAATAACACTGAAGGCCAAAGCAATGTATGGCCCTCAACATTAGTTTGGATGTGATGGTGTGTATAAAAGATCCTGAAACACTGTTTTAAAGAAGAGTGAGTGATTCTCACTGGTGGCCTGCTGAATACTTATCCCCTCAACGAGCACTAAAGGAAACAGATTATCTTGTCATTATCACATTGCTGTTTGTGAGACCTAGCTGTGTGCAAAGTGTTTGCTACATTTCCTGCATTACAACCGTGACACATCAAAAGTCCCTAATTGACTGTAAAACACTTTGGGACATTCTGAGGTTGAAAGTGGCATGGTATCAATACAACATTTTCTTCTCTTCTGAATTTAGATGGCTGCTAAGTCTTTGCTCTCAAACTTTGGCAGGAATGACTTACTGCTCTCAATTTCTCGCTGCCCGCATTGTCTCTGCAGCAGGAATAGTGATCATGTCGAACATGTCAACGACTCAGCACTAATGCTGATTGATCACCTTGCACCCTATTTTGCTGCATCAGGCTTCACCACTAGAGCCTACACGACCAATCACCCCACTCAGGCCTGGCATGCAAGTGGAGTATTTTACTTATATTTTAGTCACTGCATGACTGAACAGGCAAAAAGAGCATCAAATTTCAACTCTCAGCATTTTTGCTATTTATTTTCTTGGAGGGATTACAGGAAAGAATTATTTCACACTGACTTCTGCAGCCTATCATAGATCAAAGTTCACGGCTGCCAAATATACAACTTTCAAAACAAGATCGTGATCGTTCATAAATCTCAGTTACTGGAGGATTTGATGACAAAGTTTAAAGTGCTGTAAAGGACACCGCCGAGTGTCAAATTCTTGCTACTGTCATCAAGTACCCTGCCAGCTATCAAAGCGGCTTACAGAGACTGTCCTAGGGTTTGACTACCCACTGCCCCTCCTCAACCTTTCCATTTCAACAGATGGGCCATTAGAAATAACTCTCTGTCATGTGTCATTGAAAATGTTGCATCTCACAGTGAAAGGGACATCTGCTCTTGGGCATCAGAGGACAATGATTGACAAGCCCTGTGACCAGCATTGCTGTGGATCAAGGAGCAGCAGTCAGCTGGAGGGTCTTGTAATATTCTGGTGATGCCCTTAGCCAAAGCCAGGTTACTTCTTCATATACACAGGCCACAGTCAGTCAGTCAGACATGTTTCATGGACCACCTCATGGCACATTTCACCTTTACTTCAACTACGGCTGTTGCATCTAAAGCAGCAACTCTCATTCAGAGTGGTGGCCAGTGGTTTGTTTTCTATAATTTTAATTAACATTAATAGGAGATCGATGGCAGCCATTGTATCTGTACTCTGCAGATCTAATCATTACTTTTACTATAATCGTTCCACGCATTTAAATTTATATTCTATGATTTTAAGTTGGCCTTGTACCTTAGTGTTTGCTGCTCTGCATGTTTTCTGATGGAGCAGACTCGATGGGCTGAATGGCCTAATTCTGTTCTTATTCTTTACGGCCTTCTCTGTCACTGGAATACTTAATTCTGTATTCTATTCTTGCTTTTCCTTGAACTACCTCAGTGCACTGTTGTAATAAAATGATTCATACGGATGCCATACATAACAGGGATTTTTCACTGTAACTCAGTACATATGATAATAATAAACCAAGTTAGCAATTTACATGAGCATAGGTAGTGACTGCTGGTAGGATTTTCAACTTTGGGAGCTTTATATTCACAACTGATATTGTGTTTATTAAAATCCACAATGCACTTATGCATACTTGTATGCAAACTCACACACAATTACACTATTACACAGCATACATTATTAAATTGCTATCAGAGAAGGAATCTGGTTTCTTGCACTTTCCCATACAACTTCAGGGAATGCAACACCTGTCCTTTCACCTCTTCCTTTCTTGCCATACTGTGATCCGAACAGTCTTTCCAGCTAAAGCAGTGACTTACCGGCACTAGGATCAGGTCTGGGATATTGCTTTCAATGTTCACAACATGGTCACCTCCACATTACAGAAATCAATTGCAGATTGGGTGATTGTTTGACAGAGCACCTATGTTCAGTCTGTAGCACCCCATTGCCTGACACCATTCTCCATCCCAATCCCAGACTGACCTTCGTGTCCATGAACTCCTGAACTGCTACAACACAGCTCAGTGCAAGCTTGATTAACAACATCCCATCTTGTCAATATTGAGTTCTCCATCTTTGGATAAATCACTCATTTCTTTTGTCTTCATCAGAACAGGCTATCTCTGTCTATTGTCAATCTATGGATCTGGCTTCAACTTTCTCTTTCCATTGGTATTGTCTAACCTGCAAGGCCTTTCCAGTGGCCTTGCTGTAAGAAACACATTCACAGACAAAGAAGCAAAATAGCCCTCTAATCTCCCATTAACCAAATGTGTTTTACCATATCAGAGATATTCACTTGCTTCTATCCATCCTTCCTCCATTTCCTCAGCTACTAAAAACATGTTTGCTTTTTTCCCCAGTTGTGTCCAAGGGCATAGGACCAGAAACTTTAACTCTGTTCCTCTTTCCCTTGATGCTGCTTGACCTATTGAACAATCCAGCAGTTTCTGCTTTAATTTCAGATTTTTGGCTTCTGAAATTTCAGATTTTCTTTGACTGATGCTGGGTGTCACAATCATGAAAGGCTGCTCGCATGCAATTGATTTGAGGGGTGAGTCCAGAACCTGAATGTTCTGCCAAGCTATGCACCCTAGGAACTTGGCAGGTTTGTTCTCCAACATATGAAAAGGAGATTATTCAGATGCTGGGAATTTAGAGCAACACACACCAACTGCTGGAGGAAGTCAGTAAGTCAGGTAACAACTATGGGAGGGGAGGGATAAATACAGACTTTTGAGCTGAAACAAAGAATGAGGGCAGAAGCCAGAATAAGAAGGCGGGGGGTGAGGAAGGAGTACAAGCTGGCAGGTGATAGGTGAGACCAGCTGATGGGGGGAATTTGGGTGGGTACAGGGTGGTTGAAGCAAGGAGCTGGGAGGTGATAGGTGGAAGAGGTAAAGAGCTGAAGAAGGGGTCTGACAGGAGAAGCCAGTAAACCAGGAAGAAAGGGAGGAGGAGGGGCACCAGAGGAAGGTGAATGGCAGGTGAGGAGAAGAGAAGGGGTAACCAGAATGAATAACTAAGAGAAAGGTAAAAGGGAGGAGAGGGGAGAAATTAATGGAAGGTAGAGGAATCAGTGTCCGTGGCATCAGGTTGGATGCTAACCAGACAGAATTTGAGGTGTTGTTCCTGAAACCTGAGTTTGGCCTCTTCATGGCAGTGAAGAAGGCCATGGACCCACAGACCCTGATGCAGAAGATATCAGCCAGGAGAGCAAATTGGGCACCGAAGATTTTCTGGACACTGAGCAGAATTTTAAATGATCTTTGAATTCTGGCCAGTGAGAAAAGCAGATCAGATTTTGGACACATGATTGGCTCAGACTTGGTGCATTGAAGGGTTTGAAGGGCTGTCTCTCTCTATGGTTCTACGAGATTCAGTGTGACATCTTCTATGTTTCAGAGTCTCATTGCTATTCACAGCTGAGTCTCAGATAAAAGGTTTGCCTGGTAGGATGACAGAAGGTGCCTAACATGCTGAAAACACTAGCTTCTGTAAAAGAAGCTAGAGTCTTCAGAAGACTAGTGAGTCTAGAGGAGTTCAAAAAAATAACCTTTTTGAAAACCAGAGCCTGCTCTCACTCATAGTGTGAGCACCTCCTTTGTTGTGAGTTAGATTATTTTAATTCTCCTTCCTTGAAAGCAAAGATCTACACCACTAAGTCTTCCATTTTGTGATCTGTTTCAGCACAGAGCTCCAGAGGAGGGATGTGGAAACATTAGTCTTTGATTAGTAGAGTTGAATACCTGAAGTGTCTGACATCAGTTGTATTTACCTTCTGTTCATCCACCTCTTTTGGACTTAGTGACAATGAACATGTGGAGATGTCTTCAACTGGTGGCCAAAACACTTGTAAACTAATGATCAGAGAGAGTATCGCCCACAAAAATGGATCAGGAAAGAACAGACATGCAGGCTTAGATGTTAATTGTGCAATGGCACAGGGGGATTTGAATGGACTCAGGTCAGAAATTGAAGTTCCTGCTTTATTTGGTGGTCTTTGTACTTGAGATCGTTGATTGGGGGCATTTTACTCTGATTTCATTTCTTGTGATAGGGAAGGAGACTATTCAGCCAATCAAATCTATGTTGGTTTTCAGAGCAATCCAATCAACCCCATTCCCCATCAATATTACTTATTCACTCTCATACGACCATCAATTCCCTCCCCTTATACCAAAAGCAATTTATAGTCGCCAGATAATCAATCAATCAATCCAGGTATACTTGATACCAAAATATATAAAACCAAAGAACTTCCACCTTACAACAAACACAGGATATTCAAAATTGCTGCCTGACAAGCAAGCTAATCTTTTAAAAATATACAATACTGTGCAAAGGTTTAGGCACATGAGATGTTAAGACTTTTGCAGAATACTGTATATCTCACCTGGTCCAGGAACACCACTGGGATTGTGAAACGGGCCCAGCAGAGATTGCACTTTCTGAGGAAGCTTAAACAAGCATCACTCCCCACGAACATCTTAACTACATTCTACAGAAGCGTGGTTGAGAGTGTGCTGACCTTTTGCATCACAAACTGGTACTCCAGCTGCAGTGCTGTTGACAAAAAAGCCTTGCAGAGGGTGGTTAGGGGAGCAGGGAAGGTTATTGGGGTCTCCCTACCTTCTGTCCAAGACCTCTTTCAGAGTCGATGCCTCCAGAAGACACAGTACATCATTAAAGACCCCTCATGCCCTCTCCACGAACAATTTGTTCTTCTGCCATCAGGCAAACGTTACAGGAGCATCAAAACTAAAACCACAAGGCTACTAAACAGCTTCCTCCCACAGGCAGTCAGACTGCTAAATAGCTGCTCCACCTGACTCTGCTTTGGACACTTTTAACTTGCACTGGACACTTACAACTGATTTTAACTGACATGTGGCTGTTGTGTTTTACTATTTATTGTTATGTTTATTATTTAGTGTTGCGTTTGTTATGTTATGATTGCACTGCCCCTGAGAAACGCTGTCTCATTCTGCCCTGCAGAGCGGATGTATGGTTAGAATGACAATAAAGTTTTTTGAATCTTTGAATCTTTGTCAGTATGGTGTGGCAGGAGCAAAGGATGCTGGGAATGTCAGGGTGGAGCACTGCAGAAGAAGTGTAGGACAGGTGGCAAAGGATTGTCAGGGGCAGGGTGTGGCACTGGTGCAGACTCATCCAGCCCTGAGATGACAGGCAGGGTAACTTGATCCAAAACAATTGGTTTATTGATCATTGCAAAATGTCTCACTGGTGCTTCCTGCTTTCTTTCCTCTTCTCTACTTTCCCTTTTTCCTAACTATTATTTCCCTCTCCCTACTCCCTTTCTATTCTCAGCCCACAATAGAGACCCATATCATAATCAGGTTTATCATCACTCACATCCGTCATGATTTTGTTTTTGCAGCTTCAGCAACTGCAGCAGTACAGCGCAATACATAAAATCACGACCGACTATGCAAGTCTTTGGCACCCTAGCTATATGCATGTGTCTAAGACTTTTGCACTGTACTGTAATTCAAATTTTCATAATCCCTCAGTAGCATATGTAACAATGACATACCATTGTGTTACAAAAAAGAATATTGAAGTCAAAGTTCAAAGTAAACTTATTATCGAAGTGCGTGTATGTCACCATATACAACCCTGAGGTTCATTGTCTTGTGGGCTTACTCAATAAGGTCATAGAATAATAACCACAACAAAATCAGTGAAAGACCACACCATCCTGGACATTCAACCAGTGTACCATAGACAACAAACTACAAATACAAAAAGAAAGAAGAGTCCTTGAAAGTGAATCCCTAGGTTGTGGGAACATTTCAACGTTGGGACAAGTGAAGATGAGTGAAGTTATCCCCTTTGGTTCAAGAACCTGATGGCTGAGGGTTAATAGCTGTCCCTGAACCTGGTGGTGTGAGCTCTGAGGCTTCTCTGCCTCCTTCCTGATAGCAGCAACAAGAACGTCCTGGGTGATGGTGGTCCCTGGTGATGGATGCTGCTTTCCTATGACAGTGTATCATGCAGATGTGCTCAATGGTGGCGAAGGCTTTACCCGTGATAGACTGAGCCCTATCAACTAATTTTTGCAAGATGTTCCATTCAAGTGTGTTTGTGTTTCCATAGCAGGCTGTGATGCAACGTCAATATACTCTTCACCACACATCCACAGAAGTTATCAAAGTTTTAGATGTCATGCCAAATCTTTGCAAACTCCCGAGGAAGTAGACCCACTGCCGTGCTTTCTTTGTAATTGCATTTTTGAGCTGGTCCCAGAACAAGAATTCAAAGTTGCTAACCCTTTCCACCTCTGACCCTCTGACAAGGGCTGATTCATGGACCTCTGGTTTCCTTCTACTGAAGTCAATAATCAGCTCCTTAGTCTTGCTGATATTGAGTGAGAGGCTGTTGTTGTGGCACCACTCAGTCAGATTTTCAATCTCCCTCCTGCATGCTGATTTGTCACCACCTCTGATTTGGCCAAGGAACTTGAATATGGCCGCACAGTCATAAGTGTAAAGTGAGTAGAGCAGTGGGCTAAGCACGCAGCCTTGAGGTGCACCTGTGCTGATGGAGATCATGGAGGAGATGTTGTTATGAATCTGAACTGACTAGGGTCTGCAAGTGAGGAAACAAGGAATCCAATTGCACAAAGAGGTATTGAGGTCAAGGTCTTGGTGCTTATTGATTGGTTTTGAGGTTATGATGGTACTGAATGTTGAGATGTAGTCAATGTAATCAATAAGGAAAATCCTGAAGTATGCATCTTTGTACAAGCCTCCTCAGAGTAGTAGAGTGGACAGATGGAGTGTGAGGAGGAAAGTAAAGAAAGAAGATGATGGGCTTCTGGGGTGGGTCTGAAAGGAACTGGGTAGATCAGAAGAGAGCAAAGGGGCAAAGAAGGAACAGTTTACCAGAAACTGGAGAATTCAATGTTCATGCTTTCGGGATGTAGACTACCCAATAAACATTAGGTTCTGTTCCTCTAGTTTGCACTTAGCTTCATTCTGGCACTGGAGAAAGCTGAGGACAAAGATGTCAGTTTGGGAGTAGGCAGCACGATTAAAGTGGCTTGCAACTGAGAGCTCCAGATGGCCTTGGTGGACAAAGTGTAGGTCTGTGTGTTATTCGTCTCATCCTACAGCAGAGATCAAATTCAGAACACCAGATGAAATAAATAAAATTGGAAAAGAAGCACATGAAGCCAAGCCTGGAAAGGCTGTTTAGGGACGTGTTTTACACTCCTACAGTTGTACGCAGAGGTGCTTGGGGAAGAGGAAGGAATACTGGGGAGGAACGTGTGAAACAGAGAGTCACAGAGTGGTCCCTGCGGAGGCCAGAAAGGGGTGGGTTCCTCTCCCTCTGAGACCCCTCCCACTACTGCTCCCATCTCCCCACCCTCTTTCACTTTTTGACTCCATGCTTCACCTTCATTTCCTGACAGCTTCCATTATCTGCACTTTCCAGCTCCTGTTGCTAATCTCACTGTCATTTCTCCATCTGCTTATCACCCCTCCTCACCTGAATAAACCTCTTACTTGCCATCTCTAAGTCAACTCCTACCCCGCACCTCTTTGTATTGACCATCTCCCCTCCATCTTTCAGACTACATGAAGATTCGCAAACTAAACTTCCCTCCACAGATGCTGCTTGACTTATTGCATTCATCCAGCCTTCTTCTAGTTTCTTTTCAATGACAGACAAAGAAAATATTAGATGGGAAAATTATATATAAATTAAAAACTAGTTTCCTTTCAATGTGTGGATATGGACAATAATGTTCGCCAACCGCTTGAATCATTTAGACCAGCTTGTCTTCTCACAATTCTGTTGAATGTTGAAAGTGGGATACTTCAGCACAGCAGTAGGTCATCTTGATTAACTAGCACAAAATATTCTTACCTTTTCAAACCATTTTGCAGTCACTGCTGAACCTTGGTTCAAGCCTGTATCTGTTTCCAATTTTTACTCTTCAAGATCAGAAAAGAAACAAGCACATCTGAGGGTGAATTATTTATATATTACTGAGACAGCTTATTGTTTATATACTATGGGAAAAAAAGCAAGGGTGTGGATTGAATTTCCTTTGGGATTTTCCTGCTCATCTGCTGTAAATTTAATAAAAGAGCCACCCATGGAGATCCAGGAAAAATGGCGCATATCTCAGTACATAATTTTTTTGTGGTTTCTGTTCGTAGTGCGGGAACTTGACCTTCCATTTTTTTGTGTTCTTTCTTCTTTTGTGTGAATGCTATACACTTTATAAAAATGAAAAGTAACTCTTTCCAAACAGCTTCTGTGGAAAGGTCCTTTATCTTGCCTTAAAAAAAGTTCAAGATCTAGAAATGTTGTCTATGTGATACTGGAAAATGCATGTACACAAACTTATTATGGGCAGATGAAATATAGAGCTATGATTACAATCAGATCTTATTAACTTGGACAGGATTGATCTGAAGGATCAAGTGGGCTTCTTCTGCTCCTAACCTTTATGCTAATTTCTAAAATTTTGTTTACATTTTAAATGTGATTTTAAAGATTAAAAATTGCATTAATGCTGCATTAAAAATTTTGTTCTTGCTTTTGTGAGAATTAATGGCAATTGTTGATAACATTTAGTCTTTGCACTGTGAGATTTTCTTATAACTATTGACTGACTTTCTACTGTTGAGCCCACTCAAATGATATTAGCAGTGAAGCAACACAGTTATTCCTCAGTGAAATCCTGAGCCATATTGGTCTAAATAATGAACGCTGCTGCTCACACACAAGAGAAATGGCATTTACTATTGCTGAAGGCTCCACAGCAATATTAGTTAAAAGACCAGACACATTTCTTCTATGTTCACATACTTTCTGCAGTACATGTTTGTATTGACCTCATGTAGGTCAACACAAACTATCATTAGATAGTTTCTGTGTATTCCTTTCAAAATTTAGTGATCAGAACCATCAGAACAATTCAGTCTGATGGAAGTTCAATGACTAAAAATGGTAACTTCTCCTTTCTCCACAACTGCTGCCTCACCTCCTGAGTATTTTGAGCTTTTTATCCTTAAGTAAGTTTTTGCATTTGCTTCTTTTAGCAGAGCCATTTACTCACTTGTCATTTACCATCCCCTCCGACCTTCAACTGTCGGAGGCAGAACGCTCTGTCCTCAGTAAGGGCCTCACCTTTGTCCCCCTTCGCCCACACCTCAGCGAGTTCCGTGTTCGCCACGATGCGGAACTTTTCTTCCGCTGTCTCCGTGTCCAAGCCTACTTCTTCAGCAAGGGCTCTTCCACCCCCACCGATGACCCCTTCTCCCGTCTTCAACCCTCCTCTTCTTCATGGACACCCCGCTCTGGTCTTCTGCCTGCTCTGGATCTCTTTATCGCTAACTGCCGACGGGACATCAACTGTCTCGACTTCACCGCACCTTGTCCCCATTCCAACCTCACTACTTCGGAACGCTCTGCTCTCCACTCCCTCCGCACTAATCCTAACCTTATTATTAAACCCGCCGATAAGGGGGGTGCTGTTGTAGTCTGGCGTACTGACCTCTACCTTGCCGAGGCACAGGGACAACTCGCGGATACCTCCACTTATTTACCCCTCGATCGTGACCCCACTAAGGAGCACCAGGCCATTGTCTCCCACACCATCACCGACTTTATCCGTTCAGGGGATCTCCCATCCACTGCTACCAACCTTATAGTTCCCACACCTCGCACTTCCCGTTTCTACCTCCTACCCAAGATCCACAAACCTGCCTGTCCTGGCAGACCTATTGTCTCAGCTTGCTCCTGCCCCACCGAACTCATTTCTGCATACCTCGACACGGTTTTATCCCCCCTTGTTCAATCCCTTCCGACCTATGTTCGTGACACTTCTCACGCTCTTAAACTTTTCGATGATTTTAAGTTCCCTGGCCCCCACCGCTTTATTTTCACCATGGATGTCCAGTACCTATATACTTCCATCCCCCATCAGGAAGGTCTCAAAGCTCTATGCTTCTTTTTGGATTCCAGACCTAATCAGTTCCCCTCTACCACCACTCTGCTCCATCTAGCGGAATTAGTCCTTACTCTTAATAATTTCTCCTTTGGCTCCTCCCACTTCCTCCAAACTAAAGGTGTAGCTATGGGCACCCGTATGGGTCCTAGCTATGCCTGCCTTTTTGTTGGCTTTGTGGAACAATCTATGCTCCGTGCCTATTCTGGTATCTGTCCCCCACTTTTCCTTCGCTACATCAACGACTGCATTGGCGCTGCTTCCTGCACGCATGCAGAGCTCGTTGACTTTATTAACTTTGCCTCCAACTTTCACCCTGCCCTCAAGTTTACCTGGTCCATTTCCGACACCTCCCTCCCCTTTCTAGATCTTTCTGTCTCTGTCTCTGGAGACAGCTTATCCACTGATGTCTACTATAAGCCTACTGACTCTCACAGCTATCTGGACTATTCCTCTTCTCACCCTGTCTCTTGCAAAAACGCCATCCCCTTCTCGCAATTCCTCCGTCTCCACCGCATCTGCTCTCAGGATGAGGCTTTTCATTCTAGGACGAGGGAGATGTCTTCCTTTTTTAAAGAAAGGGGCTTCCCCTCCTCCACTATTAACTCTGCTCGTAAACGCATCTCCCCATTTCACGTACATCTGCACTCACTCCATCCTCCCGCCACCCCACTAGGAATAGGATTCCCCTGGTCCTCACCTACCACCCCACCAGCCTCCGGGTCCAACATATTATTCTCCGTAACTTCCGCCACCTCCAACGGGATCCCACCACTAAGCACATCTTTCCCTCCCCCCTCTCTCTGCATTCCGCAGGGATCGCTCCCTACGCAACTCCCTTGTCCATTCGTCCCCCCCATCCCTCCCCACTGATCTCCCTCCTGGCACTTATCCGTGTAAGTGGAACAAGTGCTTCACATGCCCTTACACTTCCTCCCTTGCCACCACTCAGGGCCCCAAACAGTCCTTCCAGGTGAGGCAACACTTCACCTGTGAGTCGGCTGGGGTGATATACTGCGTCTGGTGCTCCCGATGTGGCCTTTTATATATTGGTGAGACCCGACGCAGACTGGGAGACCGCTTTGCTGAACACCTACGCTCTGTCCGCCAGAGAAAGCAGGATCTCCCAGTGGCTACACATTTTAATTCCACATCCCATTCCCATTCTGACTGTAAATATGAAGCCACACTCAGGTTGGAGGAACAACACCTTATATTCTGTCTGGGCAGCCTCCAACCTGATGGCATGAACATCGACTTCTCTAACTTCCGCTAATGCCCCACCTCCCCCTCGGACTCCATCTGTTACTTATTTTTGTACACACATTCTTTCTCTCACACTCCTTTTTCTCCCTCTGTCCCTCTAAATATACCCCTTGCCCATCCTCTGGGTCCCCCTCCCCTTGTCTTTCTTCCCGGACCTCCTGTCCCATGATCCTCTCGTATCCCTTTTGCCTATCACCTGTCCAGCTCTCGGCTCTATCCCTCCCCCTCCTGTCTTCTCCTATCATTTTGGATCTCCCCCTCCCCCTCCGACTTTCAAATCCCTTACTCACTCTTCCTTCAGTTAGTCCTGATGAAGGGTCTCGGGCTGAAACATCGACTGCACCTCTTCCTAGAGATGCTGCCTGGCCTGCTGCGTTCACCAGCAACTTTTATGTGTTTTTCTTGAATTTCCAGCATCTGCAGAATTCCTGTTGTTTGTACTCACTTGTCAATTTACTAATTTCTGCTGGTAGGTCCATTACCTTTGGGAAATTGGGAAATTAGTTTATTAGTTTATTAGCTTGTACTGAAGTACAGTGAAAATTTTGTCTTACACATATTTCTTACAGATCAATTAAATACAATGGTGTATTAAGGTATTATAAGGTAAAGTAATAAACAATTGCACAATAAAGTGTTGCGGTTACGGAGAAACTGCATTGTAGGTGGACAATAAAGTGGAAGTCATTACAATGTAGATTGTTAATTCAAGAGTCCATTTGATCATACTAGGGAACCGTCCAAAAGTCTTGTAACAGCAGGAAAGATGCTGGCCTAGAACCTGCTATCACGTGCATTCAGGCCTTTTTAGTCCCAATGTGAGGGGGGGAAGAGAGGATGTCTAGGCTGGTTGAGGTCTATGGAAATGCTGCAGTCTTGAAGGGTCTCAGCTCAAAATATCAACTGTTTATTCCTGACCTGGTGAGTTTCTCCAGCAGTTGGCATTGGAATTAGTTTAATATTATCACATGTCCCGAGTTACAGTGAAAAGATTTTGTTTCAGAGCCATCTGGATAGATCATATTATACTTAAGGGTGGCAAAAAGGGAAAAAAAAAATGCAATATATAACGATGCAATCACAGAGAAGGTACAGTGAAGGAAAACCAATAAAGAGCTAGATTCATGGAGAGGTAGACTGGGAGATAGTTTTTGTGTAGGACTGGTCTGTTCAAGAGTCTGATGATGGACTTCTCAGACATTCAACATTAGCATGAGCTCCAACAGGGATTATGATCTTCCATATCTGCTGTAGCATTAAATCTGTCGATGTCATTGTAATAGTGGTTAGCGCAATACTTTACAGCAGCCAGCTGTAAGATTGGGGTTTGATTGTCACTGCTGTCTGTAAGGAGTTTGCACGTTCTCCCCAAGACCCTGTGGGTTTCCTGCGGGAACTCCAGTTTCCTCACACGTTGCAAAGATGTACGAGTTAGGTTATTAGGCTGTGGCCATGCTATTTTGGTGGCAGAAGCATGGCGACACTTACAGGCTTCCCAGCACAACCCTCTCACTGATTTGATTTGATGCAACTGATGCATTTCGCTGTATGTTTTGATGTGCATGTGACAAATAAAGCTAATCTAATCTTTTAATAGTGTAAGTAGTCATTTGTCTTGCATAATTGAAGGCAGAGAATTGCTAAATCAAAATAGCAGTAAGAAGCAGCTCACTTGTTTGACATTCTATTGACTACTAAGCTATTCCAATAGCACTTTCCAGACCTAGAAATCTCTACAAGCAAGAAGGACAAGGGCAGTAGGTACTATCTGTAGGTTGTCCTTCGAGTCACACATTAACCAAACTTGGAAATGTATGACTTCTTTTATTGTCATAACTCAACAGATTTGTGGAGTACCCTTCCCAGAGGTTTGCAATGGTCTAACATTTCACCACCTTCTCAACAAAAGAAATTACCTGAACTATGAAAGTTTAGAAAGCAATTGTGTTTTAAGTTGCTTAATGAATAGAGGAAGTGAAAGCAAATGTTAGTGCAGGATGGCAACCAAGAAAGTATAAGTGAAGCAAGTGGTGGTATGATAAAGTAAGGATAGGAAAGGCGTGTTAATTGCCATCAATATCTAGTGAGAAGATATAAATAGAAAGAGATGAATGAGAACTGAGATGAGAGAGAAAAAATGTAAGATAGAAAGCACTATGGTTGTTTGAAATTTCAAGTTAAAGAGTGCTATAATCTGCATATTTTTGCTTTTCAATTATTTTTTAAAATTACCATGCAGGTACAATTTTAAAGATTACAGGATTGAAAAATATTATGCAGTCAAAGATAAATCCATCAAGAATACATTATGAATCTTTGATGAATGTTCTGATAGTTCTTTTTGATGGTTCCTTTCTGAAGAACAGATCAGTATCAGAGGATGCTATGAATACTGTAATAATTTGTAGGGCAGAGTGTGATATTTATTTGCTTGATTAAGATGGCATCTTGTTTTTGACACAAAAATCACTCCTAGTGGCTTGTTAACTTCTGAACATCAGTGACGTTCCTCCTCAATCACCCTTTGAAAATTAAAGACAACCAAGCTCCTATCCTCTTAGCTGTCAGGCTGGGGCACTTGGGGCATCATCAGTCTCTGACTCAGTGAGATCAGTGATGTGTTCGTAAGGACTAATGCGTGGTCACTGTCAAAGAAGCACTTTCAATCATTTAGCCATATTAGCATCAAAGCCTACATCCCTTGCTCTCGGTAGTTAGCTGTCAAAATAATTACATTGCAGATGATATGACGATTGGTGGTGTTGTAGATGGTGTAGATAGCCGGCAAAGAATACAGCGGGATATAGATCAGTTGTAGATATTAGTGGAGAAATGGCAGATGGGGCTTGGCCTGGTCAAATGTGAAGTGTTGCACTTTTGTCGGCCAAATGCAAAGAGTAAGTACACTGTTAAGGGCACAACCCTTAATAGTGTTGATGAACAAAGGGATCTTGGGGTCCAAATTCATAGCTACCTGAAAGTGACCACATAGGTTGATAGGGTGGTTAAGAAAACATATGACATGCTTCCCTTTATTAGTCGAGCTATTGAGTATAAAAGTCAGGAAGTTATTTTGCAGCTTTATAAAACTCTAGTTCGGCCGGATCTGGAGTATTGCATACAGTTCTGGTCACCCCATTATAGGAAGGATGCTGTGGCTTTGGAGAGGGTGCAGAAGAGGATTACCAGGACGCTGCCTGAATTAGAGGGCACTATGAATCACAAAAGGTTGGTTTGCAGGTGCAGCAGGCTATCAAGAAGGCAAATGGAATGTTGGCCTTCATTGCTAGAGCAGGGAGGTTATGCTGCAACTGTACAGGGTACTGCTGAAGCCACACTTGGAGTACTGCATGCAGATCTGGTCTCATTACTTGAAGAAGTATATATTAGCTTTGGAGACGGTGCAGAGGTTCACCAAGTTGATTCCAGAGATGAGGATGTTAGACTATGAGGAGAGATTGAATTGCCTGGGACTGTACTCATTGGAATTCAGAAGAATGAGAGGAAATCTTATAGAAACATATAAAATTACGAAAAGGATAGATAAGATAGAGACAGGAAAGTTGTTTCCATTAGTAGATGAGACTAGAACTAGGGGACATAGCCTCAAGATTTGGAGGAGCAGATTTATGACAGAGATAAGGAGGGACTGCTTTTCTCAGAGAGTGGTGAATCTGTGGAATTCTCTGCCCAATGAGGCAGTAGAGGCTACCTCAATAAATACATTTAACATAAGGTTGGATAGATTTTTGAATAGTAGAGGAATTAGGGTTATGGGGAAAAGACAGGTAGGTGGAGATGACTCCATGGCCAGATCAGCCATGATCTTATTGAATGGTGGAGCAGGCTTGATGGACCAGATGGCCTGCTCCTGCTCTATTCCTTATGTTCTTATGTGGTATAATGAGAAGTTGGACAAAATTGGGTGGAGCCTAAGGGGAGACCTGATAGAGGCTTATAAGATTATGAGAAGCATAGATAGAGCAGACAGACAATATCTTTTTCCCAGGGTTGAATATTGAATGCCAGAGGGCATACATTTAAGGTGAGAGGGGGTAATTTTAAAAGAGATGCGAAAGGAAATCTTTTAACACAGAGAGTGGTGAGTGTCTGCAATGCGATGCCAGGTATGGTGGTAGAGGCAACATACATTAGGGATTTTTAAGAGACATTTAGATAGGCACATGAATATGTGGAAAATGTTGGGACATGGCCATTGTGTATGCATAAGGGATTAACTTAGTTGATCACTTGACTAATAATTTATTTTGTTTGACACATCGTTGTGGGCAAAAGGGCCTGTTTGTATGCTGTGATGTTCTATGTTCTGTTTGATAGCAGTATGTGAAATAAGAGTGGCAGCACATACATTAAACTGATTTCTATTTTTTATCAATGCTGAATACTGACCAAATTTACACTGGATGAGGTTCTGGAGAAAGGATTGCAAAATTGCACCCAGTGAGGATGAACAACTTTAGGACAGGGAAGGAAATTCCCTATTGTTTTGACATCTGAAGTTATTTTATTTTTTCTTTTTTTTTCATGAGGGACAAAGTTGTGCAATCAGTCTCAAGATCACTGATATCTTCAGCCTGGAGATTATTTGCATTCCATAAGATTTTATAACTGCCATTTGTCTGTGTTTCCCAAAGCTGGGAAATGTGATGGCTTTAAAATCAGGAGTAGTATACAGTAGCTAGTGTAGAGAGAGAAAAACTCTTCTCTTTGTTGAATCAGGCACATAGAATGAAGGTCATTGGGAAATGAACCAAAGAAGTATGAAGGAATTTTTTTTAACTCTGACAAAGAATGGTTAGAATCTGAAATGCACTGACAGTGTTAGTAATGGAGACACATTCAACACTGAAGCCCTTCATTGGTCAAGGTCAACCATAGATGTTGCATCCTAGCTTTCTATGTAATACACATGCCGGGGCAGTATGATATGGAGAGCATATTGATAACCACAGAGCAGGCTCCCCCTCTCCGTGCAGCTGATGGATCCAAAGAGATGGCAGAGACTGAGACAGTTTGGTTCTCAAGGTTGTCATAGCCAGGTGGGAAGGGGAATGGTGGGGATCTCACACTACCTATTAAATGCTCCCAGTGGTGTGTTTCTCAAATAGCCTCTGACAACCAAGTCCAGCTTCTTACCTTCAAGCGTGCTTAGCTACTAAGCCCAGTAGAACCATTTCTACTGACACGAGAAGGGGCAAGGGTGGGTTACTGGTGCCTTAAAACCAGTCACTTTGTCCAGATGAGGTTCAATAGCCATGGTTGGCTGCTCATCTAGGAGCAGAAAAATTCTGATCTCAAACCTCTGCCGTCTTGTGGCTATACTCACTCATAGGAAAGGCTTTGGGAGTAAACCCTGAGGAAAATTCCTAAGCTGGAGTCCCTAAGGCAGTCCTATGTTGAGTTCAACACTCCTGCAATGCTGTGGGTGAAAAATTATCTGAAAGGAAATCACTTTCGGGTTTATAAGGATGTGAGACTCCCAGGCTGTTTAGATTACTTCTTTGCTGTAACCATTTTGTGATCTGATGAAGCTCCAGTAATGAACAAATGCTTGCAAATGCAGAGAAGAAACTAACTCTTGACTATCGTACTGGAAACAAGTCATTTCTTGACATGAGCCATGTTGATTTGGTGATCACCAGAAGTCCCAATCATACTCTACATCTCTCTTTATGAATGTTTAATACGTCTCAATGTTATGTCATTTTTTGCACAGATTTTAATTATTTGGCTGTACCTGAGAAGTAAAATCTTACGGCTAATCAACACAGAATATTTCTTCTAACAACTCTGAATTCTATAAAATAACCTGCCACAGGTGTCAGGGAACAGGTTACTGCTAGATAAAGAGGGTTTAAAAATCTTGGAATGAGATTGATGTCTTTACAGCCAAATTATAGACTCCTGCTGCAAAAGCTTGAAAATAAATTTAGGTCATTCGGTGTCAGTCAAGTGTGACTTTAGCTCGTTACCATCAACCACTTTCTCAATCCACGCTGCGGGAGCACATATGAGCGGTCAGCGTACATTGTACAGAGGCAAGATGACCATTTGCAACCTGCTGCCCTTCGCAATGGGTCCTACCCCCAGCGAACTCCCGTCCCTACAAACCCTTAATGATGGCCAGAAAGATCATCTTCCTCACCAGCTGCATCAGGAGACCTAGTTTTAAAGGGCAGCATCAAACAACCTAAGAGGGAAGCAGGACATGAAAGGGAAGCCCAGGGAATTGCATTTCATTATGAACAGCCTGCAGCCAATTTTAGCAGCTTGGCTTCTGCCATGAGGTACCTCATATTACTGCACAGTGATTAGACTCAATTAACAAACAAAAATGAAAGGCCATAAGTGTGCTGTGTGTTAGCAAAATACCAATTAAAGTTGGCTTGAGTGTCTTCTTACTTGGCCCAATCTCTACCAAAAATGTTGCAGTTTACAATTTAAAATGTGATTCATCAGATGGTGAGTGTTTCTCTTTTCTGGCTGGGAATGCCATCGTTTGGTGACCCCATTTTCAGGAGAGAAACACTGACACTATCCAAACATAGAGGAGAGAGGGGTGATAATGGATGAAGAGATTGTCCTTTGCTTGTGATGAAACATATACTGAACTCTTTGTGTACTGAATCTCCTTTGCATCTTCCAAAATGCACACATTTTCTAATATATAACATCTGCAGTTATTTTCGTGTAAATTTATAATGTCAAGTTTTATAAACATAGAAACATAGAAACATAGAAAATAGGTGCAGGAGTAGGCCATTCGGCCCTTCGAGCCTGCACCGCCATTTATTATGATCATGGCTGATCATCCAACTCAGAACCCCGCCCCAGCCTTCCCTCCATACCCCCTGACCCCTGTAGCCACAAGGGCCATATCTAACTCCCTCTTAAACATAGCCAATGAACTGGCCTCAACAGTTTGCTGTGGCAGAGAATTCCACAGATTCACCACTCTCTGTGTGAAGAAGTTTTTCCTAATCTCGGTCCTAAAAGGCTTCCCCTCTATCCTCAAACTGTGACCCCTCGTTCTGGACTTCCCCAACATCGGGAACAATCTTCCTGCATCTAGCCTGTCCAATCCCTTTAGGATCTTATACGTTTCAATCAGATCCCCCCTCAATCTTCTAAATTCCAATGAGTACAAGCCCAGTTCATCCAGTCTTTCTTCATATGAAAGTCCTGCCATCCCAGGAATCAATCTGGTGAACCTTCTTTGTACTCCCTCTATGGCAAAGATGTCTTTCCTCAGATTAGGGGACCAAAACTGCACACAATACTCCAGGTGTGGTCTCACCAAGGCCTTGTACAACTGCAGTAGTACCTCCCTGCTCCTGTACTCGAATCCTCTCGCTATAAATGCCAGCATACCATTCGCCTTTTTCACCGCCTGCTGTACCTGCACGCCCACTTTCAATGACTGGTGTATAATGACACCCAGGTCTTGTTGCACCTCCCCTTTTCCTAATCGGCCACCATTCAGATAATAATCTGTTTTCCTATTTTTGCCACCAAAGTGGATAACTTCACATTTATCCACATTAAATTGCATCTGCCATGAGTTTGCCCACTCACCCAACCTATCCAAGTCACCCTGCATCCTCTTGCATCCTCCTCACTGCTAACACTGCCGCCCAGCTTCGTGTCATCCGCAAACTTGGAGATGCTGCATTTAATTCCCTCATCCAAGTCATTAATATATATTGTAAACAACTGGGGTCCCAGCACTGAGCCTTGCGGTACCCCACTAGTCACCGCCTGCCATTCTGAAAAGGTCCCGTTTATTCCCACTCTTTGCTTCCTGTCTGCTAACCAATTCTCCACCCACACCAATACCTTACCCCCAATACCGTGTGCTTTAAGTTTGCACACTAATCTCCTGTGTGGGACCTTGTCAAAAGCCTTTTGAGAATCCAAATATACCACATCCACTGGTTCTCCCCTATCCACTCTACTAGTTACATCCTCAAAAAATTCTATGAGATTCATCAGACATGATTTTCCTTTCACAAATCCATGCTGACTTTGTCCGATCATTTCTCCGCTTTCCAAATGTGCTGCTATCACATCCTTGATAACTGACTCCAGCAGTTTCCCCACCACCGACGTTAGGCTAACCGGTCTATAATTCCCCGGTTTCTCTCTCCCTCCTTTTTTAAAAATTGGGGTTACATTAGCCACCCTCCAATCCTCAGGAACTAGTCCAGAATCTAACGAGTTTTGAAAAATTATCACTAATGCATCCACTATTTCTTGGGCTACTTCCTTAAGCACTCTAGGATGCAGACCATCTGGCCCTGGGGATTTATCTGCCTTCAATCCCTTCAATTTACCTAACACCACTTCCCTACTAACATGTATTTCACTCAGTTCCTCCATCTCACTGGACCCTCTGTCCCTTACTATTTCTGGATGATTATTTATGTCCTCCTTAGTGAAGACAGAACCAAAGTAATTATTCAATTGGTCTGCCATGTCCTTGCTCCCCATAATCAATTCACCTGTTTCTGTCTGCAGGGGACCTACATTTGTCTTTACCAGTCTTTTCCTTTTTACATATCTATAAAAGCTTTTACAGTCCGTTTTTATGTTCTCTGCCAGTTTTCTCTCATAATCTTTTTTCCCCTTCCTAATTAAGCCCTTTGTCCTCCTCTGCTGAGCTCTGAATTTCTCCCAGTACTCAGGTGAGCCACTTTCTCTGGCTAATTTGTATGCTACTTCTTTGGAATTGATACTATCCCTAATTTCTCTTGTCAGCCACGGGTGCACTACCTTCCTTGATTTATTCTTTTGCCAAACTGGGATGAACAATTGTTGTAGTTCATCCATGAAACCTATAAATGCTTGCCATTGCATATCCATTGTCAATCCTTTAAGTGTCATTTGCCAGTCTATCTTAGCTAATTCACATCTCATACCTTCAAAGTTACCCCTCTTTAAGTTCAGAACCTTTGTTTCTGAATTAACTATGTCACTCTCCATCTTAATGAAGAATTCCACCATATTATGGTCGCTCTTACCCAAGGGGCCTCTCATGACAAGATCGCTAATTAACCCTTCCTCATTGCTCAAAACCCAGTCCAGAATAGCCTGCTCTCTAGTTGGTTCCTCGACATGTTGGTTCAAAAAACCATCCCGCATACATTCCAAGAAATCCTCTTCCTCAGCACCTTTACCAATTTGGTTCACCCAGTCTACATGTAGATTGAAGTCACCCATTATAACTGCTGTTCCTTTATTGCACACATTTCTAATTTCCTGTTTAATACCATCTCCGACCTCACTACTACTGTTAGGTGGCCTGTACACAACTCCCACCAGCGTCTTCTGCCCCTTAGTGTTACGCAGCTCTACCCATATCGATTCCACATCTTCCCGGCTTATGTCCTTCCTTTCTATTGCGTTAATCTCTTCTTTAACCAGCAACGCCACCCCACCTCCCCTTCCTTCATGTCTATCCCTCCTGAATATTGAATATCCCTGAACGTTGAGCTCCCATCCCTGGTCACCCTGGAGCCATGTCTCTGTGATCCCAACTATATCATAATCATTAATAACAATCTGCACTTTCAATTCATCCACCTTATTACGAATGCTCCTTGCATTGACACATAAAGCCTTCAGGCGCTCTTTTACAACTCTCTTAGCCCTTGTACAATTATGTTGAAAAGTGGCCCTTTTTAATGCTTGCCCTGGATTTGTCGGCCTGCCACTTTTACTTTTCTCCTTTGTACTTTTTGCTTCTATGCTCACTTTACAACCCTCTGTCTCTCTGCACTGGTTCCCATCCCTCTGTTGTGAACTAACCTCCTCACGCCTAGCCTCTTTAATTTGATTCCCACCCCCCAACCATTCTAGTTTAAAGTCACCTCAGTAGCCCCCGCTAATCTCCCTGCCAGGATACTGGTCCCCCTAGGATTCAAGTGTAACCTGTCCTTTTTGTACAGGTCACGCCTGCGCTGAAAGAGGTCCCAATGATCCAAAAACTTGAATCCCTGCCCCCTGCTCCAATCCCTCAGCCACGCATTTATCCTCCACCTCATCGCATTCCTACTGTCACTGTCGCGTGGCACAGGCAGTAATCCCGAGATTACTACCTTTGCGGTCCTTTTTCTCAACTCCCTTCCTAGCTCCCTATATTCTCCTTTCAGGACCTCATCCCTTTTCCTACCTATGTCATTGGTACCTATATGTACCACGACCTCTGGCTCCTCACCCTCCCACTTCAGGATATCTTGGACACGATCAGAAATATCCCGGACCCTGGCACCAGGGAGGCAAACTACCATCCGGGTCTCTGGACTGCGTCCACAGAATCGCCTATCTGACCCCCTTACTATCGAGTCCCCTATCACAACTGCCCTCCTCTTCCTTGCCCTACCCTTCTGAGCTACAGGGCCAGACTCTGTGCCGGAGGCACGGCCACTGTCGCTTCCCCCGGGTAAGCTGTCCCCCCCAACAGTACTCAAACAGGAGTACCTGTTGTTAAGGGGCACAGCCACCGGGGTACTCCCCATCACCTGCCTTTTCCCCTTCCCCCTCCTAACCGTGACCCACTTGTCTGCCTCCCGTGGCCCCGGCGTGACCACCTGCCTTCCACTCCTCTCTATCACCTCCTCGCTCTCCCTGACCAGACAAAGGTCATCGAGCTGCAGCTCCAGTTCCGTAACGCGGTCCCTTAGGAGCTGCATCTCGATGCACTTGGCGCAGATGTAGATGTCCGGGCGGCTTGGAGACTCCAGGGCCTCCCACATCCGACACCGAGAACAGCAAACTGCCCTCACAGTCATAATGCCCCTCTCCTCAAATAGCAACAGAAAATGAATGTCAAACCTTCCTTGCCTCGCCTGCTTCCGCCTAAGCCCGGTGAGCCGAAGCCCTTAAGTCTTCACTCTGCTCCCGGCTCACTCCACCACCCGCAAACTACGCTGCCCGCTCTATGAGGCTTTGTTCCTTTTAAATCTGCCGCGCTGCACTGCCCGACGTCACACGCCTGAGCAGTCCCGCCTCTCAGAAAGCCGTTGGAGAAAAAAAATAACGAAAATTTCAAAAATCTCTTTCTCGGCACTCCCACTCAGACTCTCAGACTCCTTCTTCGAATCAAACCCGAAGCAGGATGTCTGCCCTTTTAAATCTGCCGCGCTGCACTGCCCGACGTCACATGCCTGCGCAGTCCCGCCTCTCAGAAAGCCGTTGATAAGAAACGAGGTTGAATAGAACTTCACAGCAATTCTAACATCTGAATAATCTGAATAAAATATCTAAAGTCATTGATGTTACTATATTTTTTTTTCACATGGATAACTCAATTAGAAATATATTGGATATACATGTTGAGAAATATTTATACAAGTGGAGATCAAAATTAACAAGCAATATGGTTGAAGGGTGTTACCTATCTGTTCTGGGTCCAGCACCTAAGTACCATTACAAAGAAGGCACAACAAGGCCTCTACTTCCTTAGAAGTACTGAGAAACATTGTTAGTTTGGCAACAGTGAACTGTTCGCAAAACCAAGGGATTCACTTTCAAGGACTCTTCATCTCGTGATCTCAATATTTATTGTTTATTTATTTATCATTATTAATTTGTTTTTTCTTTTTGTTTGCACAGTTTGTTGTTTTTTGCATGTTGGTTGCATGTTTTTCATTGATTCTTTGTATTTATTGAGAATGCCTGCAATGAAATAAATCTGATATGGTGACATATATGTTCTTTGATAATAACTTTACTTTGAACTTTGAAATTTGGTGATCATATTGCAATAACCTATAAGTCAGTTCTCCGTAAATTACTGCGCCATCAGGATTAGTCAGAAAATGTAGAAAGATTAGACTTTTTCACATCAAGAAATAAAGCTTAGAAGAAACAGATAAGCACCTTTTTGACTGGTTCTCAAGTTGTTTGCATCTTTTCTCTTGACCTCCAAATGTTGAACAATATCAAAGCACTAGTGGAAAAAGAGACAAGACTGGAATTGCTCAACAAAGCGTGTCACAGAAAAAGTACATAGATGTTTTCCTGAAATGCTAGAGATAATAGTCTGTGAATATTTTATGGACTCCATGAAATGACTTGGCAAGTAGCCATCCAGCATTTTTCAATACAACTCTCATTTGCAAGGAGGCTGTTGAATGGATTTGATGTGTTAACAACTCCTCCCAACCCACATCCACAAAGCTCAAAACCAATGTTTTTCCACAGAGAAAATCTGCCCACAAGATCATTCTCAAGTCACTGCCACGTGGATCATTGAGCCTTTGTTCAATTCATTTGGAACACATTTCAAAAATGGTACTAATCCAATTAATACCAGAAGAAATATACTCTGATCTAATGATTGGATGAGGGTGGGTTTTATTTCTGCACAACTGCAATTTTTGTTAGACTGTAGATGGGGACATTTTTTATTGAACATTTTAATGGCATTTTAATGCTGGACATTGCAGCCAGCTTTACTCAGTCAGGCAGTCTTAGACCATGGCAATTAGCCATCTGTTCAAATTGTAAGTCATTGGAGAAATCACTCCATGCTGTACAGCTGAGCCAGAGACAGTGTCAGCGCAAAATTCTTCTTGAAGAAAAATGTAACTGATTGAGGTAGCGTGGAAGGGTAAATAAATTAAAGGTCACGCCTTAAGTTAAATTTACAAATGCAACATGGAAGATAAAAGTAAAAAAAATTGCATGGCAGAGACTTTACAGATAGAAGAAGCAGCAAAATTGTGCAAATTGTAGGGAAACAGTACAAAAAAAGTTCATGAGTCTTATTCCTTCTGTTTTACTTTTGTTTCTTGCAGAAAAAAAGTGCAAATTATATGGTAATGTAATAGGAATGATGTCAGCATGGCACCTGCTTCACGTTCCAATTTTCAGTCTAGAGGACTTACAAGTGTTTTTTCAACCATTAAGTACAGTACTAAGGTATTCCTCAACCACTATGATTAGGGGGCTCAAAGGAATAGCAGGAAGTGAGGAATAGGAGGAAATGAGGAATAGGAGTAAAAAGATCACCCCCCCACCAACTAGTGAGTTTCTTGAATTTCCTCAAAGAGAGAAAATGATATAATCAGACCGCAAGCTTACTGATTTCAATTATCATAATCATGTCCCTCTTGAGTAGATGTTCCTGCACCAAGGGAGGAGCAGTTTTGTCTAACAATAAAGTCTGAACCTGCAGGCACAGGGATGTTTACCCTAAGTTGTGGCTAGCATTCCACACTCCCCCCCCCCAACCAACAACTAATGTCATAACAAACTGTTTGTGGTATTTATAGGACATTTATAGATGCAATCTGGTTGGAAAGTTGCAATCAAATGGTATAAAACACTGTAAAAATACAAGTTATTTTTTTCATTTTCTATCTTTCATACCTTTAATTACATCACACTGACTTCTCCACCTCATCTGCACTTAAGCAGCAGGGAAATGGAAAATTAACTCCTTTATTTGAGATCAGCTTTCTCAGTCAGTAAAAGTGAAATCATTTTCCTGTCCTAGATAGAACTTCACTCCATAAATGACTATTTCAGTGGTTGGCAAATTGATGCTGTCATTACGTTTCAATGGACTAGGAGGCTGAGCTCTAACTCATTGTAACACTTCCACTGAAAGCCTTCAAAAAAATGGGCCCTATATTAAATATCTGGAAAGAAAACCTGCCGTTAATACATAAAACTGACCCTGACAATGAAGATCCATGAAGAACCACTTAAAGATGTGATTAATTTTCCTTCGATTAGGAGCTACCTTTCAATGAAAGGAAGCACTAATGACAAGTTACCAATTCTTCCAACGCTCATTGCAGCCTTCAGCTGATTTTGATGAAAGTGTTTACAGACCAAGACTTCAGATATGGCAGTAAATGCATGGTCTGCCCACAACGATGATCCTGTCTTCCTGTATCCTTTGGCATCTTGGAAACTGATAATGCCCACCTCAAAACAATGGGAAAGTAAAACCATTGGTGTTTTCATTTTCTCACAGGCATTTACACGGGAAAAAAAGTTTCAAAGGTCAAAGTTGATGTCAGAGTAATGGATACAATATACATCCTGAAATGCTTTTTCTTTGCAAACATCCACAAAAACAGAGAAGTGCCCCAAAGGATGAGTGACAGGTAAATGCAAAAACCCCAAAGACACCCCCCCAACTCCCCTCCCTCTCGTGTGTAAGCTGCAGCGAGTAACAATCCCTCCTCCCCCCACCGGCCAACAAAAAGCAATTATCGGCACCATCACCAAGCACTCAACCGTGAGCAAAGCAATAGCAGAGACACAGACTTGCAGTTACCCCAAAGACTTTGCGTTACACCCAGCATTCGACATACCACAGATTCTTTCTCTCCCTAATAAGGGAGAAAAAGGTGTCTCCATTTTTCCAGCGAGCAGGGAGACATAACAAACAACTCGCTGGTTTATGATATTAAAAAGTCTGTTACTCTGCTTTTTTCAAGCTCTGTGCCCGAAGATCGCTAAGATCCGGGTCTTCAGGCCCACAACAGATATCCTGACTCCCCCGACGGCATACGGGTCTCCTGTCGTGACACTCACCCTCGATCTGCCCATCTCCAGAGCCCTGAGATCTTAGGCTTCTGGTTTTGAGCCGGATTCTCAGGCTGAACCCTTGGTATTCCGAACAACGGCCAGTCCTGAAACCCCGAGAACAGGTCCCAATCCCGCAAAGAACCGAAGTCAACTTGTAACTCCAGATCAGGGTCTTCAAATGAAAGGGCAAAATAAAGATATTAAAGATGGAAATAGAGCTGTTTCTGAAGATGCAAGCGAAGGAGTCGCCATTTAGTACTGTTTTAAAAATACAACAGAATTTTAAAAAGACTATGGACAAAGACTGACAAACATCCAATGTGTAAAAGAAGACAAACTATTCATATAAACATGAGAACATGATTTGTAAAGTGTCTTTGGAAGTGAGTCTGCAGAACATAGAATCAGGTTAGTGAAGCGGTGAATTAAGTTACCCATGCCCGTTTGGGAGCCTGTTGGTTGGAAGGTAATAACTATTCCTGAACTTGGTGGTGTGGGACCTAAGGCTCCTGTACCTCCTGCCTGATGGTAGTAGCAAGAAGAGAATATTATCCACAAGCTTCAAACCTGAAACAAATGCTCTGCCTTGTGCTGCATCCCAGGTAATTCACAAAGCCATCATAGGGAACTGGTAGCACCCTAATACATGGAAATCTCATGATTTCTTCCATAGAAATGGAGTGGTGGAGCATATGGGAAAGCACGGAGCACCTTGAGTCCCTGGCAAGAATACCTAGAGACCATATGCAAACTGCAGAGGAATAAAAACCATCACAAACAACTTAACTAGTTGACACATTAAGTACTTCATACTCCACCTGCAAATCCTACATGGTACTCTTTAATCACCTCAGAACCCACAGACATGGAGTGGGAGTAATTCGTCCCCAACCCTGAGGGACGACCTCAGAAAAAGAAGAAAAAAGAGCACAGAAGTTGCAATGCAAGCCTTATCTAGCAAATACCGCAAGGTTCCACCCTAGAAATTATCCATTATTTCTTATTGTGTCCATTTAAAATAAAACTCCAGTGAATATTTGTCCATTATTTGCAGTTGAATGAGGATTTTTTAAATCTAGTTGTTGTCTTCCCAGCTTTTACCTGAAGTCAGTGACTTCACTGAATTACAGCTCCATTTGCTTTCCAGGACTATAGAAGTATTTTAAAGTTATATCCAAAAGGAGAAAATTTCAGAGATTTTTTTTTAAATCACAGAACATGGAAGCATTGATCATATCAAGATCACAATTTGGAGACATCATGAGTAAAGTGAGCAAAAATATTGTTTTAACCATAGTCCAGATATGAAAATATGTTTGAGCAAGGCACCTGGGATTAAAACTCATCCAATTCTCCTGCTATTCTAGATTCTACATGATTATGACATGTTGAATTCAAAATGGCCAAGTTACAAATGTTTTCTCCAGCTGCAGGAAAATAAATCTGAACCAAGTTCAGAAATGCAAAATGACAGCTCATGGAAATAGAGTTATTAGCTGATAGTTTCTGGTTAATATGTCCAGCCTCACTTATACCATCTTGGATGGTACTTCTCTCCCATGGAATCCTACCACAGAATGAGGGAGTTCCTTCAGGAAAGGTGATATGTTAATTGGTGCCACAGACTTAGGCCAGATTGCTTACTCCACAAGAATTTGTTTTAAAACTGACCAGATGAAAAGTATACTAGTCATGAAATATAAAGCTTAGGAGTTTCAAATATTCTAATGGGTGAAAATACAGACTGAGCAAGTGTAATGGGAAAGAGATGCCGTGAATTTAAATGTCAGAACTAACATGAAATTCTGCCCAAGTCAGAGTTCTGCCTGATGATATTGAGTGCTCTCCAGCATTCTGTAAATAGTTTACATATTAAATGATCATATGGCTCCGAGCTTCAGCATTCTACGGTATCTTTTGCTTCTCTACTTGCCAACAAGCAAGTGTTAATGTCTGAAGATTTGCAGATGATGGCAGGCACGTCATTTCAGCAAATTTCAAGACTTCAAAGCAGCCATGGGCTCACCTCTTGTTAGTCAGCAGCACAATATATTTTATATTTTTGGTCCCGAATTGAAAGTTCCCTTCCCTGGCCGACAAGATTTAAATCTTCATGTGCTTCTCATTTGTCACGGACTTCACCTTCCAATGACAGAGGGAGTTTGGACTTACAGGCATGGCTAAATTTAACAAGGAAGGAATGAGATCTAGAATGAAATGCTGAGGCAGTTGTCTGAAGGAAGTAGAATTTTCCAGTATTTGTGGAAGTTATAGTGATTGCATCACACTACATATCATAAAGAATCGAATAAGGTTAGGGGCAGGGTATGATGGTGGAAATGTATATAGTCTTGGAAATAAGGGTAGGGATTAGTACATTAGTTACAGATTTGCTGTCTGCTGTATTTTAACTTATTTATTGCTTGGAAAAGAAAACTGGTCATTGTCTGTAGCAGGAGATTGATTCACAGAAATTTTTGCATGTTGTTGAAATTAAATTTCTCCCAAGGTTTGCCCCTATCAGGCCTAAGATATATTTTAATTATGTTTATATAATCATGGTTACATTTTAAATTTAATAGACAAAGTTTATTATCATTATGCCTCTATAAATGTCTGAAAACATGAAAATGATCGTATACTATACTCACAAATGGAGGCACTTTCCATATGCAGTTTTATGCCATGAACTGACATCTAACAGACCAGCTTATATGGGGCTTTATAAATAATATATTTAGTCTTTATTTGTTCCTTTAAATTCCTTCAATCCAGAGACTTCCCTTTGTCTGGTTTGCTTTGTTAGTATTTTTAACACCAACTCATATTCAGTCAAAACTCTTATAAACTCCTGGAAGTGGCAACTTTTATGAATGTCAAGGGTCAAAGTTCAAAGTTATAAGTAAATTTAATATCGAAGTATGTATATGTCACCATATCCTGGCCTAAGACTCATTTTTGTGCAGGCATTTACAGTAGAACAAAGAAATACAGCAGTATCAATGAAAAACTACACATGAAGACTGACAAACAACCAATGTGCATAAGAAGACAAACTACAAATACAAAAATACAAATAATAATAATAATAATAAATAAATAGACAGATAGATAGATAGATAGATAGATAGACAGATAGATAATACTGAGAACATGAGTTGTAATGCCCTTGAAAGTAAGTCCACAAGCTATTTTCAGTGATCAGTTCAGTATTGTGGTGAGTGAAGTTATCCATGCTGGTTCAGGAGCCTAATGGTTCAGGGGAAATAATTGTTCCTGAACCTGCTGATGTGAAACCTAATGCTCCTATACCCCTTTCCTGATGGCAGTGGTGAGAAGAGAGCATGGCCTGGACAGTAAGGGTCTTTGATAATGGGTACTACTTTCTTGTGGCAATGCTTCTTGAAGATGGGCCAATGGTGGGGGTTTGAGGGGCTTTGCCTGTGATGGACTAGACAGCATCCAGCACTTTTTGTAAGCTTTTCTATTCTTAGACATTGGTGATTCTATACCAGGACATAATGCAACTAGTAGATACTCTCCACTGTGCAACAATGGAAGTTATAGGCTACACTCCACATGCAGTTTTATGCAAAACACTAAAATGTAATAGACTGGCGTGTACAGCACTTTATAAATAATATACAGTGGACTCTGTTTAATTGGGACACAATGGGAACTATACATTTTAGCCCAATTAAGCAGCTCCCCCAATTAGCTAAAACTTCATGAAAATAGTTATAAAGGTATAAAAAGACAAACTATCATTTAACTAAGTAACAAATTATGTATTTAAATAAAAAACAGAATAAATTAGAACAATATCAAGACTACTACTACTACTGTACTATAAAACTGTGTATTAGTTCCTATTTTTTATCAACAGAGGAATTCATCCAGTACACCTGTATGCTGCCATATTCTTTTGATTGACTGTAAATGAACAAAATCAGTGTAGATAATGGACTGCCTTCAGATAATGCTATTGATGATTGAATCCTCCAAATCTTCATTTTCATTGTAATATTCAAGATGATTGTCGATACCTTCAAATTCTTCATTGTTCCTACCTTGTTGAAGTCATAAAATTCATTCATTTTCAATCCCTGCTGTTTCTGGTATCTCCAAATCTGAATGCTTGAAACCACAGTGAGTGAGCAAAGCAGTTCTAAATTGTCTTATTGCTTATTTCTCACCAACTCTTAGAGACAAAAATCACTGCTTTTTGAACACAAGCAACTGACACTATTTAAAAACAGTTCACTCTAAGCACAGTGTAGTGTCTGAAGGCCAGGCAAATGCATGCGACTGACACTAGTTAGAAACTGTTCGGCCACAGTCTCCTGTCCCAATTAAGCAGCTACGTCCCAAATAAATGAAGAGACTCCTGGCTATTTTGTCAATTAGCTTTTGTTCTTTAACAGTTATCCCAAGTAACCTGCCCAACTAACTAAAATGCACTGTATTTTGTCTTTATTTGTTCCTTTAAATCCCTTCAATTCAAAGACTTCTCTTTGACTGGATTGCTTTATTGATAATTAACATCATTTCATGGTTAGTCAAAACTCCTATAAACTCATGGAGGTGGTAACATCAAGGGATGCCTGCTAGACAGAATAGATTCTTTCCTACTCTTTCTTGATGGACCCTTTCTCCTCAACTCATGTTTGCTTAGGTCATCTTATTATTTCTCATTAAACTAAGGGTACAGATCAGTAGTGTTCAAATGCTGGCTTCTTAATTCTAATCAAAGCACTAATTATATTAGCCTTACGTTTAATCGGAATTGCAAAACACCTCACCTCCTTTTTAGCAAAGTGGCTGGACGCTGTACATCCTAGGCTGCCAGTTTTCACTAACGTAATGATCAGAGAACATACAGTAATCTGTAACAAAAACAGAAATGCTGGAAACACTCAGTAGGTCAGGCAGCATCTGTGGGAAGAGAAGCAGAGTCAACATTTCAGGTAGATGACAGTATAAACTAGGATGATATCCACCTTATTTTGTGACATAGACCAGGCATAAAGCATGCCAATTTTAGACTGGGATGGCCTGCTTCCAAAATGGAAGTTATTAACTTTACTAGGAAATATAAGGGTATTTTCATTTAGGTGTTTTGGCTCTCTGTCGAAAATAGGTGTGAAACACTTTGAATATCTAAGCTAAGAGTCCAAAGTCTTCAGCAGATCTCCAGTGAAAAATATATATGTGTACCAAGTGAAGAACCCTCCTCACCCAGAACTATACAGCAGCTTTTGCACTTGACGAACCAAGAGGAACCAAGAGGAACAGAAGAACGAGGCCTGCTCCTTCAATGACACCCAATTTCATCCCAGCCAGCAGCAGGCAATCCCTCCCAAAATGAAGGACTGTTGACAGCATGATATGACACCTGAATCCATGTGGAACAGCAGGTAGATCCTAGCAAAACAAAGGCCTTTGTCGTCCTACCTTTTAAATCACTTAAAAAGTGACAAGGTGTTTTGTGATTGCTGATTAAGCTATATCAGATATTCCCTTTTATTGCACTTCTATTGCACAACTGTACCAATGAAATCCAAAGTAGATTCGATTTCCACTAACAGATATTAAATATTAAACATACTGCATTTTCCAGAAAATGGAAAATGTCACTATTATTGTTAATATTAAAGCAATCAGTGTATAGTATCACTATACAGCTATGATCCATGGCAATACTACTTCATTGTAGATATCAGAATAACATATGAAATGCATGACAGCTTCAATATGTCTCTATTTCCTTAAACACAACGAATGAACTAATCTAGTGAGATTGGAATCTTCTTGGTGATTTTAATTAACACTTCGAAATTTTAACATTAATGAATGTTTTAGGCATGTATTCATGTAAAGTCTACATTTTTTATTGCCAGTAAATCTTTGCAGTATCATTGTTACATATTTACACTTCTAAACAATTTCAAAGTACAGCTTTTTAACAATATTTGACAAAGCTATTCACGATTGATAATTTAGACGTATGTCCTCACTGCTGAGTAACGAAACGAGAAGAAAGTTTGGCACTTATGGTATGGTGTAATTCAGAAAGGGAGTGAAAGATTGTAGTCCTTGTGATGCTGGTAATGTACTCTATGGAATAAGAACATAATCTTACCCAAATTACCTCTATTATTTTAAAAGACCTTATCATGCAGCTCTTAAACTGGCAAAATTGCTTCAAACACCAGAATCTTGTAAATATATGTATCTATATTTCCCAAAGTAGAGTAAGCAAGATGAAATAATCTTGAATCATATCTTATTTTCTTTATCCTATTGCATATATAACCCCAAGATACTTGAGAATTAAAAAAAATCTTCCCAAATGGGAGATAATTTGCAGATATATTCTTTGTGAATTATTATTTATTGTAGTCATTTCAAGTGCTTTTTTATGAGGGGTATTATTATATTTCCAGGGCATTAATCTCTGATAATACAGTCACCATTTACTAAGAGTTAGGTTGAAAATCTTTTTTTTAAATTTAGCAGCTACTCAAAATGGGGGCATGATCAATTTATGAGCACCGGCCTATGTCTCTTATTTAGGATTAGATTTAACAACATTTGTAATTATTGCTTATGTATTATGTCTGTCACAAAGCTATCCATTGTTGTCTCTTATTTTAATTGCTTTATCCCAGACTAATAAGGGAGAACATCTTGTATATTTTTCATGTAATATTAATTCTATACAGTACATTTGACATGTGATTCTCAAAAATTACCACCTGATGCCAAATGTATTTATTGGCTATCTGGAATTACATTTTACATTTCCAAACAGCATAATTAGGGAAACTAATCTTCCAGATATTGTAGACATATAAGATCCCTTTGTATAGGCATACAATTAAATAGTATATCAAACTGTACTTATACTATCGGAGAGATCTCAGAAACTATTAGCCCTTAAGTTGGCTCTGTGATTATTCCCAAAGGCAATCATGAGAGAAGGCATGGCTGATTGTACAAAAGTTGGAATATTTTATCGTATTTCCCCCGAATAACTGCACTGCTTACTTTACTGCCATAAAATGAAAGTAACTCTGTATATCCCTACATTTTAGTTTGTTTTCTATATTTTGGGGAGAATTTCATACAGGATTACATCTTAATTAATATAAATCACTTCTTTGTTTCTGCCTTATAAATTGACATGTTGATTGTCATCTTTTACGTTAAATTGGAAGGGTTTTAAACAGGCAGTTTTTAAGTGTAATGTAAAAAAAATGAGAAGAGAGAAATCAAATATTATTTAAACTTGATTCCATGGATATAGTAAAGATTAATCCAAGAAGATTGTGGAAATGGTCAGTACTCGGTATTGAGCGCCTTGATTTTAAGGGCCAGCTCCAGAGATCAGACCGTTATTTAAAGGGAAGATCAATTTTCTATATGGGGAAGATCATCCATGTAGCATTGCTTGTATACAAGTCACTGTACACGTAATCCTATGAAAAGTGCACTTGTGCGGCCATCAGGTTCAGACAGGATCAGCCTTTGCTGTGGTGATACCCAGTATTTTGGCAGTCTATTAACAATCACAGTTTAGACTTATGGAAAAGAAAGGTTACTTGGTGAGAACTGAAAGGAGCCAAAGTATATAAGACTATATGTCACTCCAGGACAACACTCCCAGGGCTGCCAAGAAAAAAGTTGAAGGCAAGGAAGAAAAGCCACCAGATGGCCAAAGAACGGTGCTTGTAAGTTTATGTGAGGTTGAATGTTGAGACAGATTCATTTTGCATCCTAGCGTCTTGATCGACTTCACATTGTAACCAAGTCCATTCACTATCTGCCACAGTTAGTGAATTCAATTGCCAGTTCAAAAGACGGCATCAATATACAAGATACATAGTCAATAATAGTGACTCTTGAAAGCAACTGGCCTTCTTTTCCACTTCATTTGTTCCTTTGTCCTTTGAGTCTCTTCTGAGAGCACAGTTGGAGCACCATTGCACCTGACACGCCATAGGACAATGGGAACAAACACTTCAGTAGATGCAAAGTCTAACGTTGTTCTGATCCCCAGCATAATCAGTAGAAGTTCTACTATTGGCACTGGTCAGAAATGCATTTCATACTGGGGAAAGTGTTGATAAATGGAAGGATCTCCATGAATAATTCATTACGTAACACTGCAAGTTTCAGGCAGCACAGCTATCTTGTCAGACCAAATGTGCTGGAATCTGAGATGGTGAAGCTGTTAAATTCCCTAAAGACCGTGTGTCAAACATGTTTTGCTGGCTGCTATTAAGAATATGCACCCCATCCACAGTGGGCAAGATCTGCCGATCAGTCATGGTACCACTGGGAGACGAACCCAGAAAACCTCCTTGGGAAGAAATTATTTTCTCAGGGCTGGCGGCCAGTCTAGGAGAAGTAGAAAAATTATATCCATATAAGCCATATGGGCTATGCAGTCTGAAGGTACTGTAGGAACCTTGGTGGGTCTGATTGGTAGTGAAAGCATTATTTGATGGTGAAGGCATGATGTACTGTAGCTGAGGAGATGATATTCCAGAGATTGGCACTGGCAACCCAGGTTGGTGGCAGTTGAATGCTTCTCCTTCGTTGCCTGATATTGACATGTTCACACTTGCAGTGTTAGCCACACCAATGTAGGAAGGTGTCCTCTGAGTTGCAAATGTTTCACTGCCCGGGCTGGTCAGGCGGTTGTAGGTTTCGGCAAGACTGCTGCTGTATCTGTTAAAAGCCAGGCCTGTGCGGTTGCAGGTTGTGAAGTCTGCTGGGCTCAGGTTGCAGAGTTGGCCACCATTTTGTGCCAGATGGAAAGCTGGTGAGGAACAGGAAGAGCCAGGCAGACGATGTGTTGGAGCACCGCTTCCTGGGTTCTGGTGGGCAGTTGAAGTTACTCTACCACCTATTAAGAAAAGCATAGTCTCTTTGCAAAGTTTGTTATAGTAAACATCTTGTAAATACTATTGAATATGTGAAAGCTGACTAACTCAGCATATGAACATTAAAGTGACAAACATTTTTTCAGGTTACATAGTTTCTTAAAATTACTTGTCACACATGTCTAATTGGGTACAGGCCCTTCATAAATTTTTAGCTTTCTAGCCATTTTAGCACAGTGGTATGCCATCTACGATGTCAACAAGCATTGTAGAGAAGCACAAATGGTCTACGACTGCATGCTCAGTAAATCAGAGGTTATTCATTAAACAACTGGCAAGGAGGATCTCTTATCTGCTGCTACAACAGGTGGCATGGTTGTTTCTGCTGCTCCACCAACCAGCCTCTACTCCTGCCTCCATTCGTAATCATCCCCAACCCTGACCCTGAGCCACTTTCCAAATCTTTCAAGCAACAAATGGTGGTAAGTAGATATCAGGTGAGCACATTGCAAAATCACTCCTTTGACAAAAAGTGAGGTAACTTTAATTGTTCACCACTATGGTCTTATACCCTGGCAAGAATTAGTGTCTTCAGCAAAAAAAGAAATTACAAAATTCATGCTCCCCACTACCATCAGATTTCTGAACAGCAATGAACTAATCTAAGAATACTACCTCACTATTTTTATTACTTATTTCATTTATTTTTTTATAATACACTGTATTTATTCCATATTGTAATTTGTTGTTTGTTTTTCTGTATTGCATGGTACTGCTGTAGCACATCAATAAATTTCATGATATATGTCAGCGATATTAAACCTGATTCTGATTCTGATTCAGATTATTGCTTTATTTTGATCCAAAGTGTTAAAAGCAACAGTTTACTGTTTTGCTTATCTTGTTAAATTTACCACTTGTTTTTGTTTTATTTAAAGCTTCAATGCTATTACAGTTTGTTTTAAGAAAAACACACTGTATGGTTGAATCTTGTCCCTCAGCTGGATGCACACATTTTGCATGCCCATGCAAGTATAATCCCCAACTAGAATTTAGGAGTTTTATCAAGAACTATGTATCATGAATTTTATTCATGCTCCACTTAATATTATACATACATCTAAAACTCTCAATGTGTAGTCACGCCCTTGAATTTGAAATTTGCTGTTTGCACAGCTGCTTTGAAAGGGTAGTTATATCTTGTGCTGGTGCGTGGTCAAGTGGTTAAGGCATTCGTCTAGTGATTTCAAGGTCGCTAGTTCGAGCCTTGGCTGGGGCAGCGTGTGTGTCCTTGAGCAAGGCACTTAACCACACATTGCTCTGCGACGACACAGGTGCCAAGCTGTATGGGTCCTAATGCCCTTCCCTTGGACAACATTGGTGGCGTTGAGAGGGGGAGACTTGCAGCATGGGCAACTGCTGGTCTTCCATACAACCTTGCCCAGGCCTGCGCTCTGGAAACCTTCCAAGGCGCAAATCCATGGTCTCATGAGACTAACGGATGCCTATAAATATATATATCTTGAAGGTACCACCAAATTGTTCCTTTAAACTCAGACACTGGTATACAGCAGGCATAAAAACTGCATTAATCAGTTACAGATTATCTTGCATTGCAAAGTGAAATTAATATATTAAAGTACTAGAATGACTAAAATCAATTTTTGTTATTATTAGTTTTTAATGATTTCTGGTGAAATTAGTATAAAATAAAGTACTATTTATTGACAAGCAGGAGAAAATCTGCAGATGTTGGAAATCTGAGTAACACACACAAAATCTTGGAGGAATTCAGCAGGCCAGGCAGCATCTATGGAAAAAAGTACAATCAATGTTTTGGGCAGAAACCCTTTGGCAGGACTGACATTCGAAGTTTCGGTCTGAAACGCAGATTGTACTTTTTTCCATGGATGCTGCCTGGCCTGCTGAGTTCCTCCAGCATTTTGTGTGTGTTACTGTTTATTGAAATACTTTTTGTCTGCCTATTGCTTTAATAATGTTTAAATTTGCTGATGATTATTAATGGAGAGAATGATCGCAAAAAGAAGCCAAAGTACTACCTTGTTTCTGAATTCCAGGTATATCTTCAAAGCTGAGGGTCCGCAAAGAGGGTCTCCAGAATGCATAGGATTCCACAATCGCCTCTAATCCCATTCTAGTTCAAGAAAATTACATCATGAAATATGTTTAATCATTTATGTACAATGAGTTTAAATAAATTTGGAGAACTTAATTTATTGGTTACTTAAAACTTACTTTTAACAGCTGATCATTAATTACAAGATTTCAATAATTGAGGTAGAATCTTGAGTCATGTCAATATCCTGCATCTTGTTGTATAATTCCATGGGCAGGCATAGTACATCTTAAGTACAAGTCCAGTATTTATTATGTTTTCAAGATGTTATTCAATAATCAATAAATTTTTGTGCCAAATAATTTCCAAAATAGCCACACATCAGGAAATAAATCACGTAAGTTTCACATGTAAGAGAACGGGGAGAGACAGTCCTATTATTAGACCGTAAGACCATAAGACATTGGAGCAGAATTTGGCCATCTGGCCCACCGAGTCTGCTCCGCCATTGAATCACAGCTGATCCTTTTTTCCTCCTCCTCAACCCCAGTTCCTGGCCTTCTCCCCGTAACCTTTGATGCCATGTCCAATCAAGAACCTATTAATCTCTGCCTTAAATACACCCAGCAACCTAGCCTCCACAGCTACATGTGGCAACAAATTCCACAAATTCACCACCCTTTGGTTAGAGAAATTTTTCCACATCTCTGTTTTGAAAGGGTGCCCCTCTATCCTGAGGCTGAGCCCTCTTGTCCTAGACTCTCCCACCATGGGAAACATCTTTTCGACATCTATTCTGTCTAGACCTTTCAACATTCCAAAGGTTTCAATGAGATCCCCCCTCATCCTTCTGAATTCCAGCGAGTACAGACCCAGAGCCATCAAACGTTCCTCATATGTTAACCCTTTCATTCCTGGAATCATCCTTGTGAACCTCCTCTGGACCCTCATCAATGCCAGCACATCTTTTCTTAGATGATGAGGCCAAAACTATTCACAATACTCAAGGTGAAGCCGTACCCGTGCCTTATAAAGCCTCAGCATCACATTCTTGCTCTTGTATGATAGACCTCTTGAATTGAATGCTAACATGGCATTTACCTTCCTCACCTCTGACTCAACCTGCAAGTTAATCTCTAGGGTGTTCTGCACAAGGACTCCCAAGTCCCTCTGCATCTCATCTTTTGGGATTTTCTCCCCATTTAGAAAATAGTCGGCACATTTATTTCTACTGCCAAAGTATATGACCATGCATTTTCCAACATTGTATTTCATTTGCCACTTTCTTGCCCATTCTTCTAATCTGTCTAAGTCCTTCTGTATCCTATCTGTTTCCTCAACACTACCTGCCCCTCCACCAATCTTTGTAACATCTGCAAACTTGGCAACAATGCCATCTATTCCATCATCTGAATCATTGATATACAGCATAAAAAAAAAGTGGTCCCAACATCAACTGCTGTGGAACACCACTAGTCACTGGCAGCCAACCAGAAAAGGATCCTTTTATTCCCACTCACTGCCTCCTACCAATCAGCTAATGCTCTAACCATGCTATTAACTTTCTTGTAATACCATGGGCTCTTAAATTGGTAAGCAGCCTCATGTGTGACACCTTGTCAAAGGCCTTCTGAAAGTCCAAATATACAAGATCCACTGCATCCCCTTTATCTATCCTATTTGTAATCTCCTCAAAGAATTCCAACAGGTTTGTCAGGCAGGATTTTCCCTGAAAGAAACCATGCTGACTTTGTACTATCTCGTCCTGTGTCACCAAGTACTCCATCACCTCATCCTTAACAATTGACTCTAACATCTTCCCAACCACTGAGATCAGGCTAACTGGTCTATAATTTCCTTTCTGCTGCCTTCCTCCTTTCTTAAAGACTGGAGTGACATTTGCAATTTTCCAGTCCTCTGGCACCATGCCAGAGTCCAATGATTTTTGAAAGATCATTTCTAATGCCACCACAGTCTCTAACACTACCTCTTTCAGAACCCTAGGGTGCAGTTCATCTGGTCCGGGTGACTTACGTACATTTAGGTCTTTCAGCTTTTTGAGCACCTTCTCTCTTGTAATAGTAACTGCACCCACTTCTCTTCCTTCACACACTACAATGTCAGGCATACTGTCAGTGTCTTCCACAATGAAAACTGATGCAAAATACTCATTTAGTTTATCTGCCATCTCCTTGTCCCCCGTTATTGTTTCTCCTGCCTCATTTTCTAACGGTCCTATATCCACTCTCATTTGTCTTTTATTTTTAACATACTTGAAAAAACTTCTACTGTCCACTTTGATATCTTTTGCTAGCTTGCTTTTATATTTCATCTTTTCTCTTCTGATTTCTTTTAGTTGCTCTCTGTAGTTTTTTAAAAACTTCCCAATCCTTTATCTTCCCACTCATTTTTGCTTTTAAAAACTTCCCAATCCTTTATCTTCCCACTCATTTTTGCTTTTAAAAACTTCCCAATCCTTTATCTTCCCACTCATTTTTGCTTTTAAAAACTTCCCAATCCTTTATCTTCCCAATCATTTTTGCTTTGTTGTATGCCCTTTCTTTTACTTTTACAATAGCTCTGACTTCCCTTTCCAGCCATGGTTGTACTATTTTCCCATTTGAGTTTTTCTTCATTTTTGGAATACATATGTCCTGCACATTCCCCACTTTTCCCAGAAATGCACACCACTGCTGCTCTGCTGACATCCCTGCCAGCTGCTCCTTCCAATTTACTTTGGCCAATTCCTTTCTCATATCACTGTAATTTCCCTTACTCCACTGAAATACTGCTACATCAGACTTTACTTTCTCCCTCTCAAATTTCAAGTTGAACTCAATCATATTGTGATCACTGTTTCCTAAGGGTTCTTTTACCTCAAGCTCCCTAATCACCTCCGGTTCATTACATAACATCCAATCCAGTATAGCTGATCCCCCTAATATGCTCAATGCAAACTGCTCTCAAAAGCCATTTCTAATAATTAAGCAATGAAGCTTAGCTTGATTTGTTATTACAGATCATCATCAGCATTATCATGTGCTGTGTTGTACGATGTGGGTGATCATGGTCAATGACCATGATTATTCTCGGCCAGTTTTTCTACAGAAGTGGTTTGCTTTTGCTTTCTTCTGGGCAGTGTCTTTAAAATACAGGTGATCCCAGCCATTATCAATACTCTGCAGAGATTGTCTGCCTGGCGTCAGTGGTCACATAACCAGGACTTGTGATATGCACCAGCTGCTCAAACGACCATCCACCACCTGCTCCCATGACTTCACATGAACCCTGATCGGGGGACTAAGCGGGTGCTACACCTTGGCCGAAAGCAACCTACAGGCTAGTGGAAGGAAGAAGTGCTTTATACCTCCCTTGATAGAGATGTATCTTCACCCTGCCACCACAAATAAATAAGGAAACATTCTCTCCTGGTCTCAGAGGAACATTCACAAGGCAATTTAAGGGACAGTCATTTTAAAATCAAAGTAAGAATGGTTCAAATAACAGCTAGATTTATATTTATTTATACAGTATTATTTCCTGATTTGTTAATCTTTTTGAACAATGTATAGAATTGTTTAAAATTTATTTTTATTTTTGCCTCTTGGCTAATGGCCGTTGGGACAGTTAATTTAAAACTATAACCTCATTCAATCCTTACAAAGTTCTTAATATTTAAGCATGTTCCAACATATTACTATTTCACCAAGCTTAGCTTTGCATGAAGTCATTCAGGGAAATAATTGCATCCTTTCTCCTAATGTGTGAATGCAATCCAGCTTTTAGGGCACCATGTCTGTTTATCTAAATAACAGTGGAACAGAACCTCTGGCATTTTTCTTTCCAAAACTGAAATGAGAATGAATCACTTTCAATTTTTTCCATTTCATGCTGGTAATTTCATATCCATCAGGAGCCCATGTTGCAATGCCATACAAATGGTTTAAACATCATATTTAAATGATTGCACCATTCACATGCAAACTTTTCAGACAGTACACCGATTTTAAAAGCAACATCTGAATTGTTTTTGCCCCAACATAGTTTGGTAAGCAAAATTGGTACAACATTGATAGATGAAAAAATATCTCCAGTAAAGTTTGCTGGAGAAAATAACTATAATCAATGAGATTTTCATTTACAATAGAAGTATAAATTAGCATCAACCAGTTATAGTTTAATATAAGCCCACCATCGTTTATACAACCACAATACAAAATTAGCTTTTCTTTTATGATACCTGTGTTAAAATCATTAAGTTATAAAGAGAGAAAGAGACCCTTCAGCTGTTCATACAAATGAAGTATCCATCTATACTTATCCCATTTGCCAGAACATGACCTACTATGCTTTAGTGATTCAAATGCTCATCCAGATGCTTCTCAAATGTTGTGACAGTACCTATCTCCAGCAATTTAGATTATGGAATAGATAGCTTTGTGGCTAAGTTTGCTGATGATACGAAGATAGGTGGAGGGGCCGGTAGTGCTGAGGAAACGGAGAGTCTGCAGAGAGACTTGGATAGATTGGAAGAATGGGCAGAGAAGTGGCAAATGAAGTACAATGTTGGAAAGTGTATGGTTATGCACTTTGGCAGAAAAATTAAACAGGCAGACTATTATTTAAATGGGGAAAGAATTCAAAGTTCTGAGATGCAACGGGACTTGGGAGTCCTCGTACAGGATACCCTTAAAGTTAACCTCCAGGTTGAGTCAGTAGTGAAGAAGGCGAATGCAATGTTGGCATTCATTTCTAGAGGAATAGAGTATAGGAGCAGGGATGTGATGTTGAGGCTCTATAAGGTGCTGGTGAGACCTCACTTGGAGTACTGTGGGCAGTTTTGGTCTCCTTATTTAAGAAAGGATGTGCTGACGTTGGAGAGGGTACAGAGAAGATTCACTAGAATGATTCCGGGAATGAGAGGGTTAACATATGAGGAACATTTGTCCGCTCTTGGACTGTATTCCTTGGAGTTTAGAAGAATGAGGGGAGACCTCATAGAAACATTTCGAATGTTGAAAGGCATGGACAGAGTGGATGTGGCAAAGTTGTTGGATGGGGGAGTCTAGTACGAGAGGGCACAACTTAAGGATTGAAGGGTGCCCATTCAGAACAGAAATGTGAAGAAATTTTTTTAGTCAGAGGGTGGTGAATCTATGGAATTTGTTGTCACGGGCAGCAGTGGAGGCCAAGTCATTGGGTGTATTTAAGGTGGAGATTGATAGGTATCTGAGTAGCCAGGGCATCAAAGGTTATGGTGAGAAGGTGGGGGAGTGGGACTAAATGGGAGAATGGATCAACTCATGATAAAATGGCGGAGCAGACTCGATGGGCCGAATGGCTGACTTCAGCTCCTTTGTCTTATGGTCTTATGGTCAAATTCTCAGTCAGTGTATTCCAGACAGCAAATACCCTGAGTGAAAAAAAAATTCAATCCCTTACTCCCTTACTCCTCAACTTAAACTTATGCCTTCTTGCCTTAGGCACATTTTACATAGGGAAAAGTTTCTATCTGTTCTGTTTAATCCTCTCATAATTTTGTATATCTCTCTCAAAAACCTATTCAGTCTCCTCTACTCCAAGGTAAGCAACCCTAATCTTATCCTTCTCTTCTTATAACTGTAACTTCCATCCTGTTCAATCTCCTCTACTTCCTCTTCATTGTAATCAAGTCCTTCCTACAGTGTGCGACCAATATTGGCCTCCTAGGATATTCAAGTGCATTTGTATTTCTGCACTTGACTGTTAAAATAGATTCAAGCTGCTTTACTATTATGATAGAAAATAAAATTAAGTTGTTTTAAATAGATGAACACAGGCCCAGATTCAGCTATTAGTAAATGCAGTGGAATGACCCATCATTTTAACAAGCAACTAGCAAGCAACATGCAGTGAGGAAAAGTGATGGACATTGTTATTCATCATATTATTCCTCAATAAATTCAATCCACTAGAGCTGTGAAACATAGATCACAATTTTCATGGTTTCACCACTTAACCATTAAATAATCAAACAAATCACTTCAGAAAATTTAGAATATTTATTAACAACATAAGAGGTGTTTATTGTCAATCAATCTCTTTTATCCAATTACTGTATGTGCCAAATCTCTGTGCTTCAGCCCTTAGAAATTCCACATTCAGTTTGTGGAATACGACTGCCATACTGGACATTATTTCAAACCCTACAAACTAACGTCAGCCAGCCTCTTCTGGTTGACCACAAACATGACCAATTATAACCTGGTAAATGAATGGAGTGATAAACCACAGCCTTTGACTTTCCAAGGAAAATGTGGACAGAACTTAGCTGATGTTCTTCAATGTTACCAACCAGTACTCACCAGGTTCTCTGTTGCCTTTGGTGCAATGATTTCAATTTGCATTTCCAGCAAGCTAATGGGCATAAAATCTTGAAACTTAAACAAGGTCATGTCTAACAAATGAGGATGGCACTAGGATGCCCTGATCCCAACAAACCAAACTCCTAATTCCAACAAACTTCTACAGATATAGTGTTAAAAGTATCCTGATTGATTGCACCATGGTCTGCCATGGTAACTTAAGTGGACAACAGGGACACATCCTCCTTCCCCTCCCCCCCCCCATTGGTAGTATCTACAGGAGGTACTGCTTCAAGAAGCTGACGTGCATCATCAAATAATCCCCACCATCAGGCCATACCAACTTCTCGCAGCTAGGATCGGGCCTAACAACTCACACTACCAGGTTCAAGAACAGCTATTTCCTTTTGACCATTAGGTTCTTGCACACCACTCCCCTCCCCCAGCAAAACCTTAATCACTAGAGTGTCGCAATACCGTAACTATTTTGATCATTTTGCACTAAAATGGACTTCATTATTTTGTGCTCTTTCTTGTAAAAATTGTGCATAATTTATGTTTAGTATATTTTTTTCTTGTGAGTACTGTGTATATGATGCAATGTGCCTATGTATACTGCTGCATGTAAAATTTCATTGCCCTGGTACACACATGTACTTGTGCATATGACAATAAACTTGATTTTCACTTTGACCAGTCCAGCAGTCTCTCGCTTCAAAGGATAAAGCTACTGGTGATCTGCATAAATGGACAAAACCAGAAATCATAGATGATATTCAGCTAGAGCTATTTTCTTTTCTGTTGGTCGTCTAGACCTGCTTTCTTCTTAATAGAAGATGAGTCTTCCAAATACCCAAAGGAAGAGAAAAATCAGTGAACAGCTAAATCAGAGAGGTGATTTTGGATCATTTGGGTAGGTGACTCAAAGAGGGAGGTGTGAGCCATCAACTGATGATCAATACCTATGCAAATATCCAAATGTGCTAAATAAATTAATTTGATTTGTAATTGAGTAATGAAAGTAGAATTTTGAAAATGAAATTTGCAATATATAAACAAAATAAAGACCTTTCACCAGTTTTGAAATTTTGAGATGATGACGGACCGGCTGCCCATTTAAGCAGGAGTTATTCAATAGAAGGACTGATACTATAGGAGATAGAAATAGGTGCTATTTTTATATACTGTTAACAAAAAAAAATAATAGAAACCTCATTTGATATGTGAAGCCTGAAACAATGGCCAATACAGGAGGTGAGTTCAGTGTCAAATGTCTAAAGCTAATGCTAATTTTGGATTTTTCTGGAATTGGCCAAAGGAATTCACAGCTGATATTGGTATTGGGACTGAATGTGAGAATATAGATTTATAATGCAGAGACAACATAAGCTTGAACTGAAATGGCAGAGTGCTGTGTTTGAACCTCAGGTAAACACAAATTATATTCATGACTGTAATGAGAGATTGCATATAAAATATCTAGATTTACTGACAATATAAAGCCAGATGCAGGAAGGTCAGAAAGGTGCTGTAAAGAATACAGGCAGGTTAATTAAGTGGGTGGGAACATAACGTGACAGGTAAAATACAAGGTGGAGGAATGATAGATTTGATAAAAAAAAAGTAGAAACACAAGATAACATTTAAATGGTAACAAGTTTGCAATTCAGAGGGATCTCGGTGAAGCACGTGATTTACAAAAAGTCTTAATTCAGTAATAGCAAGGAATGAAGAAAACAAGTGACTTGTTAGTGTTTGTTAGAAAAGAATTCAAATACAAAAATTCTTTCTTCACATGTATGTGATGTGGATTGGTAGAAATGTGTAAAGGCTGATACGTTTATTCGCGAAAATCTATAGATGCATTATAAGGATTGTTCACTGGAGTGATTCTTGAGATGACATATCTTATTAGTGTTTGAAGAGAAGAGAGCCCTTAACTCCAAGGGGAGTCATCGGGATGCTGTCATGACGGCGTTTTTTTAGCTGGTTTTATTATTTTTATTAGGCCGAGTTGCTAGCTCGATGCTCAACCCAGCACAGATGGAAAGCGTGCAAGGGAGCCAGCTGGATTCGAACTCAGGAGCCTTCACTCTGAAGTCTGGCACTGATGCCACTATGCCACCAGCCAGTGTCCGGCGCTAATGCCACTACACCACCGGCTGCTAAAAAAAAGGTTGAGGAGAGATTGATTAGAAAAGGGCTTATATTCTTGGAGATCTCCCAAGGTGACAGTGTAGACCTAATCAGCCTATGAATAGAACTGATCTTGTTCCAGATGGAGAGGGGAACTATAAGAAAATATTTATGAACTTGGGAAATAGCAAGGGAAATGGTGTCAAATGATGGGGCATTGGTATCATAAATAAGAAAAAAAAGGGGAGCAACAGACAGACTAAGAACAGGCAAGACTTGGGGTTAATACATAAAAAAAATTTGGGGCCAAAGTTACAAGACTGCAGAAGCTGGGAATGAATAGTACTCTGTTCCCTTCAGGGTGTGTGAGGATAGTAAATGGTTTAGCAGAAAATGATGAGGAAATCAGCAGAGGATGCTCAGCACATTCTGGCTACATTTATGTAGAAGGAGCCCTGTTACCTTCCTGCTAGTGTTGATCTGGCCATTTCCAGGGAGCAGATTACAACTGGGAGGATGCTGAGATAAGGAAAACTCTTTAACTTAATTCTAACTGTGATAATACCATGCTCCCACCCTCCATTGACTCTCCTCCCCTCCACTATTTGTCGTCAGACTGTAGGATGGATCTAGATGAGTGTTCTAAAACCAGCATATACCTGAACATAAGCACAAGCCATTGGGCAGATGCCGGAAATCCAGAGTAACACATACAAAATGCTGGAGGAACTCAACTGGTCAGGCAGCATCTCAGGAGAGAAATAAATAGTCAACATTTCAGACCGAGACTCTTCATCAACACAGGACGTGTCAGCTTTGTTTCTAAGTCCAGAGACACTGTCTGACCTGCCGAGCATTTTAAGCATTTCCTATTTTTTGTCAAAATGTTTTGTTGAAAATTAATTTTCTTTTCACTGATCATATTTCCATTGCACGGATTAAAGAACAAAACAGGGGGACGGATTGACAACAGACTCGATATCTCGGCCGAACGGACGACTATTCACTCATTTCCATAGATGCTGCCTGACCTGCTGAGTTCCTCCAGCATTTTGCGTGTTTCGCTGTAGAAGGAACAGCGCCTCCAGTCCACGCTAATTTTGCGGGATTCGTAGATTGCGGAAGCTTCCCAAATACACTGCCACCAGTACAACATTTTCCTAGCAATGGATCTCAGCGCTTTCCAGGAAAATTTACACTGAGCGCCGCAGCGCGAACAAGACTTAGTTACCGCCCGCAAAAACTGGACCCGGCGGTTTGGACGCGCTTACATCCCAACGGGCCAGGTACACTGAGGGCAGCTGTCACCGTGTCCTCTCTATTTATGTATAAGAATCTGGCGAAGGATTTAAATCAAAGCGTAATTGGCCCAAGTTGAACGAGGCCAGGATCGTGAAAGGTGCCGAGCAGGTAATCAAGAAAGTCGGGCGAGATGTTTGCTCGTTAATATTTCGATGCCATACAACGGCCTTCACCCTGCCTTTATGGGGGGAGGGGGGTGTCACAGGCGTTTCGCAGGAAGCTACAATAAAAAGTTTATTGGGTGGACTTCGGCTTCACTTTCCCCAGGAATAAGAGCTTTCGAGTCCTAGTTAGTGTCGAGATAAAAATCGCCTCCTGGAGAGATGTTGCCAAGGCGATAATTTACACAGGATGTCTTGAACTTTTCCTACTTTATCACTTGCAGCGCTTGCGCTATCAAATAGCCGAGTTTGTTTAGCAGATAAAACCATCTTTTCCTGTACTTTTTAAAAGACCAAAGCCTGGTTAAAAAAAATTAAACTTTAAACACAGGAATCCGACTGAAAGAGAACTGCTGCGTCGATCTCAGTATCTTTTTCTCTACTCTTGGGAGAGGGCTTGTGGTGCAAGTTCTAATTATTTCGATGTATGGAAGGCGTGGGAAGTGTGAGGTCGGTTTGAAATTTTACTGTAGCACTCAAGGTTTTACATTACTGGCAGACAGATTTCACATAACTTCTTCAGTGGAATGAAACGATTTACCTGTTGCGCCCGGAATCACGGAAACCCTTTGCAAACGGATTGCGGTCGATCTTCAGCCTGGTGATCTGACACAGAATTGGAATTGGCATTAGGGTGATCATTGTCAATGTCTCGGTTTAAGTTTGCTCATTGCTACATAATGCAGTTCTCCATAAACGAAAATGAATCCCATTATTTCCATGTATTTTGCTCCAAGCAGCAGACGGAACATTGACGGCCTCGATTTTTCTATTCCCCTCACGCACTCTAACGTAGCCTTTCTCTCTCTCTCTCTCTCTCTCTCTCTCTCTCTCTCTCTCTCTCTCTCTCTCTCTCTCTCTCTCTCTCTCTCTCTCTCTCTCTCTCTCTCTCTCTCTCTCTCTCTCTCTCTCTCTCTCTCTCTCTCTCTCTCTCACACTCTCTCTCTCTCTCTCTCTCTCTCTCTCTCTCTCACACACACTCTCTCTCTCTCTCTCTCTCTCTCTCACACACACTCTCTCTCTCTCTCTCTCTCTCTCTCTCACACACTCTCTCTCTCTCTCTCTCTCTCTCTCTCACACACTCTCTCTCTCTCTCTCTCTCTCTCTCTCTCTCTCTCTCTCTCTCTCTCTCTCTCTCTCTCTCACACACACACACACACACACTTTACCCGTCCTGACCAAGAATTGCAGATCCGGAAAGTTGACTAACACACACAAAATGTTGGAGGAACTCAGCAGGCCAGACAGCATCTGAGGGGAGGGTCCGAATCGTCGACTCTTCATTCCCTTCCGTCGATGCTGCCTGATCAAAAGAGTTCCTCCAGCATTTTACGTGTGTTACCCTTGATTTCCAGCATCTGCAGAATCCCTTGTGTTTTCAAACCGAAAATTGTTATTCCACAGATGCCACCAGACCTGCTGAGTTTTTTTTTTACCCCGGCTTTGTCTGTTAATGTTCAGTTAATAAATCTAGTGGGACGAGCATTTTCTAAAAAGTTATCCAATTAACTGACGTCAGCTAAACTTACACCGGTAACACTGTAGATACATTACTTCAGACAGAAGTTTAAGTCATTCTAGTACTCTTGACGCATTAAAATAGGGAACTTTTAAAATCAGAACAGCTGTTTTGCTTTGTTAATCATTGGACACAACTACCTAAATATAACACATTCTCAACGATATTTTTAAAGTGAGGGAAATTGTGTGTAGCGGACCCATGGACTCCGGTTACACAGCCATTCTGTAAAGACGTGGTCAGAGGAAATTGAACAGAGATTGTAAAGAAAGAAAACTACAAACCAGCGAAGATGGATCCGAGCGTACAGGAGAACATTACTCGTTGCGTACGGTGCTAGGGTAAGGACGGATCTTCCGATCGCTTCTCACCTGCTGGTTCTGGTAGGCGGTCACGGTGGTGAAGACGGTCTCTGAGAAAGAAAAGTGCTTCACCCCGTCTCCTCTTGGGATGGGTTTGACGGGGGACAGCTCCTCTCCACACTCCTTCCGAATGATGTGCACCCGGGGCTGGTACTTGTGCATCGAATGCAAAATGATCTGTTCCAACAACAAGAAAATGAGATGGTTAATTGAGGACGGAATCAGGCAGTGTCCTTAGCGCTTCATTGTTCGTGACCCATTGGGCAAACATCCATAGGAGGACAAATCATCTGTCTCCACATCGTAAAATTGAGGAACATTCATTATTTCGGATTCAATGGTTTCGTTCAGCGTTCCACCCAAACCAAATCTTCTCCGATATGCTTCTGTGAAATAAACAGTGTTTTTCTTTTGCAAAATACTTCCCTATTCGTTCTTGCTGAACTTTGATTTTACCGTATGCTTTCCGTAGCATCGGTAATCTGGCAGATGCCAATAGTTTGTGGTAAATGCAGAAATGCATACCCTGTTGTTGGGAAACAATCTGTTCAGTCAGACATTTGCGGGTAATATCCCTTTAAATACTGCAGTACAGCTCGACACCCAGCCTTTCCCTCTGCGCTGTTACAAGCTCACCAACTTAACGTCCCCGAGAATTATATTTCGCGACTTTGTTTTAATTCTCAAATAAATATCAGCACATTAAAATGATAACCGTTTTGTTAACTTTACACGCAGAATCGCAAATCGAACATGAGATGGGAACCAATCAGCCAAAAAAATATAAGTCTTCAGTTCTCATATTCAACAGCCGGTTACCCAGCGCGACTTTGTTTTATTTCCGAACATCACCCGACCATCACCCAGCCGCCTTTAACAAGATTGCCGTAAATCAAGTGAAAATATTCATCAATCGCACTTCGTAGGTGAAGCAATGGGCTTCTCATAGAGAGAGAATACGACAAGAGGAACGCTGAATGCTGATCGAGGAACAACGCTTTCGGACTGTAGCGTTTGCACTGCTCTGGAATAAACGGAAAGCGCGTTTCGAAGAATTCTTCAGTGCAGGGTTCTCCTCGACCCGAGAACCTGGTTGTGAAAGCTCTCCCACTCCACAATGGCAATTGTAGCAATCAAAACATAATAATTAAAATCAGATTTATATTGATGAGATTAAGTTTTAAAATTCGGAAGATGTGAGCTTGATTTTTAACGTGAATTTATTTTATTGTTAGACATGTAAATGCAAAGATTTGCAATTGCGAAGGAAAAAAGTTTATTTAGGAAGAAAACCTACCGCCTTTATCCAATCTGGCCTACATGTGGTTGGTTCTTAACTCTTCGCTGAACTAGCCTACTAAACCACGCAATTGATTCGGACTGCTACAAAGGATTAAGGTCTGCAGCTGTTCAAAATGTCCCCCTCAACCTTCCCAGAATAACTACGGATTAGTAGCAAATCCCGTCCTCGCAATCGATGCTCGCATTCTCAGAATAAAACGTATCTTATTTTAAATTATTTTAGCTGCATAAATTAGAATAGCAGCCCACTTTCAGTAATACAATGTCTTCAACGTTAGATTCCGGATTACCCATTTACCTCTCTCCCCGCTTTTCTTGACCTCACTGCAGTGACGCCTTGCCAGCCTCGATTATTCAAACAATCCCATAGCGTCCTGGGATCCCCGTTTATTCGGAGAACTTCGAATCCGAATCAGGTTTATTACCACTGACTAATATTGTCGTGAACCATGTTATTCTGCGCCGTTGTACAGTGCCAAGATATGCAAATTACTATAAATTACAGAATAAATAAATAGCGCAAAAACAAGCGAATAGCGAAATAATGTTCATGAGTTCATGGAAGACTTTGTAAAATGGAACCAACTTGCTAAAAGTGGAAATACAAATCATAAAATATTGTAATATGTTATAGTTCCGGTAAAGATGGTTTTCAGAAGTCAGAGCAGAGTATATTTAGAACTGTTCGTGTTACATTGTGTGTTTCTCTACTGAGTTAGATTCTTCATTTCACAAGATAACATTAAACTTTCAACCATTAAATGATTTACATATCCACAATTTGCAGGATATTCCGTAATGTAAATCTATTGTATAAATGTTAAAATAAATACGCAAACGACTTTCTTATCTCGATTCTAGTTTGTTACGGGAGTTTGTGCCACATTTGCGAGATTAAGTAGTCGATCCTAAATAATTATTTGTCCTTTTAAAAATGATTGGATGTCCATTTAATGAGCCTGGCCTTGCTTAAATAAACACATTACCTAATCTGAATCCATCTAATAAAGTTCGAGGTAGTTTTAAATAAACTCTGCCGAGAGGAGGCGTCAGAAACAGAGACAGCAACCGTGCGCCAGATTTTTTTATACCGGTTTAAAGTGCTAGGAGTCATTTGCTCGCGATTGATTACAGAATTACTGGGTCGATTTGTATTTTTTAAGATAAGCAGTTATCTCCGATGGCTTTGAACTCCGCAGTACATATAAGAGGAAGCGGAGAGGACGGAGAGTGAACACTCACGTGTCCCTGGTCATCCAGCTCGTTGTTGGTCAGTTTGAGTTTATCGAAGCTGATGACCTGACGCATCCAGGTGTCTCCCGAGGCTGGAGAGTCAGGGTGGATGTAGACCCGGGGTGGGACTGGAGAATCAGCGTTTCCGGCCACCATCCACTTAGAGCTGTGGTACACATACCTGCAACGGAGGAAGATACCAGGGCAAGAGTCAGAGTCGTACAGAATAGAAACGGGTCTTTCAAAGTTCCACTTATTATCAAAGTGTACAACCCTGAAATTCGTCTTCTCGGGATAGCCACGAAACCAAAGGAAGAAAAAGAGCGGCAGCACGATCATCAACCCCAAAAATCCCCGCACAAAGAAACGAACAAAAACGGAACAAGCGCCTCGACCCCAAATCGCCCACCCCCCGCACACAAAATAAAACGAGAAAGATCGGGCGAAAAAAATACAAAAAAAATCTTTCAGACTGAAAAAATGTCGATAGTCTAAGCCCACCTCCAAAATGGCCTACTGTTTCCAAACTCATCGATAAAATACCAATTAAACATTATCAAACATCTTCTTTATTGTTCCTCTTTTCGTGCTTGCAATTTATCATTTTCAAAACTAGCAAGAAATCGTTGTCAAAATCAAGAAGCCTGGTTAAAAGCAATCTCGATATAGAGCCTTTCCAGTTTACCTGAAAATGAATATAAATCTAATCATTTGTCGAGGTTCCATACCTCATTGTCGCAATTTATTAATGTAAGGCGACACTGAATTTAACTTCGTGGCCAATATCCAAGCGGTAATTTTAAGAAGTAAATAAATCGTTCATTCTGTTATTGCTGCAACCAATGAGTGAAATTAAGATTAATTACTGGAAGATGTGAATCGAAGCCTACATGCACAATTCTGCGTGGAGTTGGAGAAGGAAGACTAGAGATACACACTAATGTGATTGAATCGGGGGTGATCTTATAATAAAGATTTCGAGTACGCAGTATTGTTAGCTACCACCACTGTTGGACGGCGTTCACAGTCCGAAATAGGATTTTGGTTAGAAGCGTGGACGATGAAGGGTACTGCACAACGGCTGCAAGATGTTCATCACTCCCGGAAGGAAGCACCCAGAGAGATGCATCCTAACGCCAGAGGACCGGTATTGCTGCAGACAATTTCTTGGTGTCTATTTCTTATTTTTGATTGAGTTTTTTGAACGGTCGTGGTCGTCACGGTGCGACCCGGGTCGAGAAGCCAAGCAGCCAGCTATTTCGGATATGTGGCAAAGCTTCTATGCACACAACTTATATGTTCCGATTTATGCCCAATAGCACACGAAGTTGGCTCACCCAGGTACATCCAGCGCCCCTCGGTGCAACTATCTACATCCGTCCAATCGCGTTTTCTAACCAGATTACCGACAACACAAAAACAACAAATACTTAAAATCTTGATATTCGTTGAATGGGTATTTTTTTTAATTCGACTATTTCATTTAGCACCCGACTATAAGGGCGCAAATTCCGACTGATAGCGCCCATCGCACTCTCTCCTTTCTTCTCTCTCTCTCTCTCTCACACACACACACACACACACACACACACACACACACACACACACACACACACACAGGGGCTCCACTCTGAATTTTAAACTGGTTACCTGTAACGCTTGTTATCCACTGGAATGATGTCCATGGCGATATAATACTGCTGATGGGGATCCAGGCCAGTGATCTTAACCCGCATAGCTGGGAACATTCGTCTGGAATCGATTAAAAAAAAAGAATAAACATAACAGTGTTAAGGCGGGAAATGATCGAAAATATCATAGCTAGCTATTGCTAATAGTGTAGACCACGCTAGATCGGACATAAAATCCTAAACCGCAGAAAGAATAAGCGACCAAATGACAGCATAACCAACACCCGCCATTCCAAAAGGGGGAAGGAGACAATTTAACTCCACAGAACAGATCCCAAACGCAGCTTTAAAAAATAATGATTCCCACTCAGCCTGCGCGGGAGTTAAGTAACTCAATCGAGCTTCGTGAATAAATTAACAACAAAAGAGAGTTCCGAACATACGGATTTTCCCGATACTAAATTGTGATTTTCCCTTTCCAATACGCAAGGAAGCTCTTTTAAAACATTTACAAGCGGGCACATGTGGGTTTAATCACGATGTGCGTTCCTCGATACAGAATAAATAGCATAACCTTCAGTACAATATCAAGCAAAATGAGGTGCATTAAATATTCTGAAACAATTAGGAGACCGAAAGAGAAAAAGTTAACACTACGAGTTCACAAACCATTCTCTATAATGAAAGGACCAACATTCTAGCTCTGTCAAGTAATCACCAAAAAAATAAGTACACCTTGACTGAGGGGTGTTTGGCGAACCGCTGTCAGACTGACCTTCCCGCCTTGGTGATGATCATCTCCGTGCCGATGTCGTGAAATCTTTTCCACAGGTCAGCACCTTGTAGTTCGGCGTGAATATCCTCTCGAGCGGTGCCGCACTTGGGCGGTATATAGGCCTTAGTGACTATTGGAGGGGAAGGGCACTCCAGTGCATCGTCCCCGTTCAGAACTGAAGCATAAAGGGTCCAACATGAAATACACGATAGGGCTGAGATTATACTTAATGCAAACAAAAATGTTATAGTAAAAGTTAATTATACAGGCATTGTAAACGCATATATATTTTAATTGCATTTACAGCCCAGCAAGGACTATAATGCAAATGATTTAGTTGATTTATTAACAACTAATGAGTGGCTAACGTTACACTTTTTATAATCTGAAACCGATGGCTGTTAAGGTTTTTTTTATAAAACAGATTTTCCTTGATGAAATCTAAACAGAAATCGAGCGCCAAAGTAGCAATTCGGCGTGTAACCGGGTGGCTTCCTTTAATTCTGTGAGCAAATCACGGGCAAATAGGAAGCTATTTAATGTGCGAAAACTCACCCGATCTTTCGCTGTAGTCTGTGCCACAGTTTCTCTCGTCGTCTGAGTTCCTGTCCTTCCCCGACGCATTCACAGGCTGGCTTGTTATTACATCTTTTATCTCAACACCATTCATGCAGCAATCGTCCAATTTCCTCTTCTTCTCCGCTCCGATCAGCGCTTCCACTGAAAAAGCGTGAGCCTTCAAACTCATTGTAGATGGCGATCTCCTTTTCTCAGCCATTCCACGTCGGGCTCTGCTCTGTATGTGTGCAGGAGACAGATTTTTTTGTAAATTTCTTTTCCCCAAACTCCCAGACGGAATCCAGTGTGCAGATTATTGCTGAAAAAAAGTATATAAGGGCTTTGAGAGTGACGGAGAGAGAGGGGCAGAGAGAGAGAGAGAGAAAGAAACGGGGGTTCCGTTTTGTCCAATGGGCCAAATGGAGTGACATCGACTGGGCACGCCGCGGGTGGACTCTGAGCGCAATTAGGGCTGGTAATTGAATTTTGTTGCCTTGATCTGTCAGCACTTACAAGCAGGAGAGCGGTGGACATACTTCACCCGTCCAGCTACACGCGTGTCAGTTACAGACGGCAGGGGGCGGTAACCTGTCAATCACGCCGCTAGCGCCCTATGAGCTGGCGACGATTGTCCTCCTGGACCAATGTGAGTGCACATATAATTATCATTTTCTACTTTTGTCCTAATATGGGACATCGTCTAAGTATCAGTCAACAGGTTTCTGCTTTACTGTAGTCCGCTTTTTTGGAGTGTTCTAATGGTTTTAACGATTCAAAGCATTACTTTTACTTCCCATTAAGTCTCCGACAGCAGCGGTTTGATAGCGCGGGACACAGCCTTCGTTATTAATAAGCGTAAACAAAAATTACATTTCAGCAAAGCAATGTTTCAAATAAATCCAATAACAAGAACAAAATTCTAGATGGGTAAGAGTCAAGGTGGGGCGGGGGGTGAGGGGGGTTTATAGAAGTCTCATTCAGTGGTTAATAGTGGACTCTCCTAAAATGATACATGTCAATTTTTTTGTTGAATTAACTTGTCATGAAGTTTTTAAAAAAGTCCAGATAAGAAGTGAGAAGGATTTCCTTCTGTGGCAAGTAGCGTGTTCAGCGATGCCAGAGGTGATTTTTTTTCAATTGTAGACGTATATTGAGTGAGCGGTAAATATATTGCGGGTAGTGAATCATCGGCAGATGCCTAGTGAGACATCTTTATAGAATAACGTAATGTGTCAAAGTATGTCGACAAGTCCTAATACTCGAAGTAATAAATGCTAGTGGTAAGACAATTATCAGAAAAATAGTTAGATTGATTAACAAAAAAAGTATTTTCTGGCCCAACAATACGACTGAACACAGCTGATATTTATGCTTTTCACGGATAAGAGACGAGTTTTAAAGAAAATGCATGTGTGCAATGATCTAAATTGAAACCAGTAACGAGGCAGAGAGTTTCCTAAACAATCCATTGATTTTCAACGCGCCGTCAATAGTACATGAACCCTGCAAATGGCAAAAGCCAAATGTGGATCCATAAAGAAACCAAAGAAATCTGCTTTGACAACATTCAGTCATTAACAGCTCTTACAGTGTCCCATTTGCAAACCACGTCTTGTAGGAAGTATTTCAGTAACTATTGTTCAAGAAGTTCCCATAATTTAATGCCTAAATTGCTTCAGCTGGACCCAGATAATGTTACAGTTATCCAAATCAAATATATCGAAACTTAATTCAGGTTGTTAGCTGAAGTCCGATAACTCGATAAGGGTAGAAACATCTTAATGCGTCTGTGAACATTTCCAGTTGTCTTAAACTGCGCCAGATAAGTTTACAACATACGATATACGACCATGATGCCTGCGCAGGCTTCTTGTTACAGCGCTCTTACCGCCGTCCACTCTCGCGGTAGATTTCACTGCTTCAAATAAATATACAATGTTCCCTTAAGAAGACACGAGGTCTCCGCCGCAGTTACTTCCCACGGCAATGTCCCGATCTGCTGAATTTCTGCGAAAGAGCATTTATTCTAAACTCTCTTCTCATTCTGGTAGACTTCGTTGTAAATTCATAACCCTCACAACCCACTGACTTTTCAATCTATTCCTCCATTCCCATACTACTTCCAGGCGCTATGGGGAAAATAATTAATATTTGCTAGCATTTTCATTGTATATATGCATACATCGCACGTATAAGACAGTTTTCAAAATATAAAAAGAAATTGTTCTTTCAAGTAAGTTTTCTTTTGGAAAGGAGATCAATAATTGTTTTGAAAACAATTAATTGTAATAACCTGAAGTTCTTTAAGTTTTTATATACTAAAGATAAAGCGCAGAATTAAAATAAAATTTGCAGGTATCGAGTAATTTTGGCTTTTTAATATTTGCCGCGTCACAGAATATATTTTTTTCGTGTTTTCGTTTTTCTTTTCATGCATTCTTTTCAGATTATTTTAGCCTACTTTAATTTCAACCTTGTCCCCATCCGTGTCTCGGTCGTCTCTCTCAGAGCTAATGGCCAACTTTATGATTGAAATTTGATAAACGAGTTGATAAAGACAACATCATTCTATTTAAATGTAATTATACCAAATTTCAAAGTTCAAAGTATAGTTATTATCAACGTACAGATATGTCACTATATACAACCCTGGGATTCACTTTCTTGCGGGCATTCGCACTTTCCCCTCGCTCAGATGCGGTGCGATTCCCCCCATACCACCCCTCTTCCCTTCGTTCTCTCAGTACCGCTGGTGCCCTGCCCACTTCCAACACTCACTCATTGTATAGCCCTTTGCAGCCTGCCTCGCCTTCTAGGGGCATGGAAGTTACATTAACATCTCCGCAGCGACCAAATCCATGGTTAGCTCCCAACCACGGTACTCGGAAACACAGCACCGACAACTCCAACCAACCACCTCCACCAAACCCAAAGTGGATCACGAAAAACCCAAAATACATAATCCCCTACTTGGACCCATAACCGGCCTACACTGTCAAATCAACGAAGGAACAATTAGATTTACTTTTTCTGTTGGTTGAACGCAAATTGCCGAACAATTTCTCCACTTACCAGGTCTTCCGCAATTTTATCCGTAGGCTTCACAGGTTCCTCAGATATTGGACATCCTCTGGGCCCTCTTGCAATATTTGCTTTTAGAGCTGATCTTAAACTGACACGGAGAAATTAACAGTTAATTTTGTAAAAAAAAAACTAGAAAAGCTAAATTAAAAATATTTCAGTTTGGCGAAGATTGTTTAATGTAATTTCCTATACACAAATGTAAAGGAAATCGAAATAATTGTTACTCAGGATTCGATGAAGCGCAAAAAAAAACCTTCAAAAGAACACAATAATTTTAAAAAGACGAAGTACGAATACATAAAACAGCTTATAAACACAGACCCTTCGTGGGACCCTGATGATGAAGGGGTTCGGCCCGAAACGTCGACTGTTTATTCACTTCCATAGATGCTGCCTGACTTGCAGATTTCCTCTAGCATTTTGTGTGTGTGTTTGCTAGATCCTGCTAGATACCGGTTTGATAAATTAAACTGATCGCAGTGTCACGGGTTGGAATCCGAACAGACTGACAGCCAGCGATTCTCGTTGTGCAAGCAAAACCTTCATATAAAATGCTACATTAATATCTATGTGGCCCTTTTTGTTTTGGGTGAAGGAGAAACAGCATCAGGCTTAATAGAACGCAGCTGAGACACTGGGCAATCTGTAGGTTCCAGTAAATTCTGAATATCAATTCTCCTAGATGACCTTCATAGAAAAAAATCTTGTTTCTTTTTCTCTGTCTGCTGAAATCCTGTGGAAGGGTCTCGTCCCGAAACGTGGATTGTACTCTTTTCCATGGATGCTGCCTGGCCTGCTGAGTTCCTCCAGCATTTTGTGTGTGTAGCTTGAATTGCCAGCATCTGCAGATGTTCGCTTATTCGCGATTGAAATCTCGATTGTGTTTATTTCACAGAATTAAACCGGAAAACAGACAGCGAACTTTTTATCCTGGGTATCAGCGCCGGCGAAAGAAATATTGATTCGATGGAATCTGACTAAGTAAAGAAAAGATATTTGTCTCTAAGTTAAGGAAAGGCCACACTTCAGAAAAGATAGACCGCTAATTTAGGGATAAACTGGGTGTAAGTGTGCCTGTATCTTGTCCCAGGCGGTTATTATAACCTTATGCTGCGTCTGCCATCCATAGATTCTAGTCAACGTCATGATTTTTTGGTTTATTTATACAGAATTTACGGTTAATATATTTGTTTTCTTGAAGTATTTCATAACCGCTTTGAGAAAGAGATTTAGACTTAACAGTGTAAGTTCCAGTGGTAAAATCACTGTAATAAATCATTTTTGCATCTAAATTTGTCTTTCCACAATATCAACCTTCAAAATACCACGTCCAATCTTTACAGAAATGAATTCAAAACAACTCTTTATCAAAATAACACAATTCCCATCGATCAACGCCTTGTTTTAAAGATTCACCGCGAATATGATACATTTCGGTATTCCATGAACCCTTTTTCTACTTATGATGACAACTCCACTCTGCATAATTCCGTCCGTCAGTGCGATTAACTCATTCAGTCCCGTGGGTTATTGGTCAAAGAGCATTTTTGTGGACCTTAGTGACGGGCAGAATAATGAAGTAGAACTCTTTTTGAAATCGATTCTTTGATTTGTGATACAAGGAGAATAAATCGCGCACCAGGTTTGGAGAGGCGGAAATCAATAACGGGGACATCGGATCTTCATAAGGTGCGAATTCAATCATCGATGTTTCTCAGCAGGTTTTACTCATCTCTGCACGGCATAACAACTTAACAACTTCCCTAAACGAAATAAAGAAACAACCAACAAAAATCCGACAAAGCTCACAAACATTAATTACAAATTCAACATAAAAATAAGCGTTCTTATAATTCCACAGTTGTCTGTCGCCTCATGAAGAGGGAGTTGGGGCCTATCGTGCCACCTACCGTTAACATCGTGATACCTCACTCCCTCTTTGCCCAGACAACTCGTCTTTGCATTGACAGGCTACGGGTTTCCTTTAAAATCAATGCCGGTGTGGTAATAATCTTTAAAAAAAATGCATTTAGAAATCGGTGCAACCAAAGTGTTGAAATGGTTGTTTCAACTAAAACAGAATGTTAATTAGCAGGCCAGGAATAAGGCGGTTACTTTCCCCAGTGCGACTGAAAGATAGCAGGGATCCATCAGGAGTGGAGCTGCGGAACAAGTTGGCATTTCAGCTGGGATCAGATACTTCTCTGGTTCCGACATTGTTCATACACTGACCATTAACTGTCTTCCGCCCCATTTCCCCTCCTCTCACCACGGTAAACAAAATGATAACATTTAATTCAAAATATAATGACTGAAAAGGAAAACATTTGTAACTGGATCTATGTTGTACGAAACGTACTTAAACGTAGTTAATAATATGTACATTGGCCATTATTGTCTCTCGGTATGTGTATGACACCAGCAGCACGGAGAGCGAATCTGCAATTTTAAAAAAAGGTCACTTTTAGCGAAACTTGCACTCTTCCCCTAATATGGAAAACGAAACTTGAACGACTGGTTCAAAAATTGTATAATTAGGGACTAATAATATCTGTCTCAATTTTAAATCTTAACGAGGCATTGGAATGTTTTGGTGAAATTGTGTTCAGTAATTTCTACTTGTGGACTTGATATCTTGTACGTTGGAAATGACACACGGATGCCGAAAACGTTACTATTTATTCAATTGCCGTTTCTGAGGAGTTTTTCATAAAGTTTTTTTTATCTCGAGTTTGTAGCTGGTGCAGCAAATTATTCTTGTGATTTCTAGTGGATATTTTTCCGCTGTCAGTATGTATCGGAGAGAAAGCCTCCTATTTTCGCCAAACCAGGACATTTGCCAAGATGAGGACATTTTGGTTTTATAGTTTTATCAACCATTTGGCAAGTTCAAAGATACAGTAATTGAAAATAATCTTATTTTGGTACGATGAAAACTATTGTCGTTTGACTTAAAAACACGGTTTTACCCTGTCTGCTGCTCATCTCAAGTGACCTAAAATCCGAACGTTCCTTCCGGGCTTCGCCTGCGTGATAAACTCGAGAAATTCTGCAGATGCTGGACATGCAGAACAATACGCATAAAATACTGGAGGACCTCAGCAGGTCAGGCTGCAGCTATTGAAATTAATATATAGTTGCCTACGTGAGATATGTGACTGTCGTTCTAACGAAAGCTTTTATAACTCCAAGAGTTAGGGTATAATTTGACCAAAAAATCGCACACTTAAAAAAGAGTACATCTGATGAAATTACTATTTAAACTTTTAAATTCATGTCTATTCGTAGTCACGCTTGGCCCCATTTCAACCCATTGACATTACTTTTGGTATTTTACATTTCCATTCAATAAAAGTCGAGGGCTCTTCACTTAGAGCCCGGGCCGACTCTCTCCGTCTAGATGACCAAATAATAGATGAATTTATGAATGCTACAGAGAAATCCTCTGTTCCAACCCTGATCGCGAGAAACATAAAGTCAGAGATATTTGCGACACAGATCTTCCGGTCCTCAGTGACCACAGTGGAGATGGCAATTGAGTCATTGAGGATACGCTATCTGCTGCAGTAGAAATTAAATACCAAAGCGCTAATTATGAACGGAATCACAATTGTATATATCAGTGTCTTCAAAGTTTATCTTTCAGTGAGGCACCGTAAAAAAAACTTAGAGTTCGACATTTTGTATTTTAAGAGATCGTTTCCAAATTACCTTCAAACACGGGGAACCACACCTTGTTTCTTTTCCATAGATCAACTACACTAAAATCTTTAGCTTTAGGTGTCGAAGAATCCAACCGAAAAATAATATAGGAGTCGGTAAAATCCAGTTATCTACGTTGTTACTATCCACTCGTCAAATAGTTAACCTCGCCTATGCGTTCAAACGCGAACCTGCCTCGTAAACGGCATTGAGTTTAGCTTTTTTTTAACGTATTATTGGTAATTTATTAAAACAGATGTATCACACTACTGGGAATAGTTCGTCACAATAATCAATCTGTTACATCGATCAGCCATAGGTCTTATTTAGAACAAGCAAGAATGATTAAGCCTTTTTCTTCTGACATGTAGGGATGTACTGCTGAAGAGACCTGGATTTATTTGCGAGAACAACCGACCAAACACCACTGTCGGTAACAATGCAGACCTTGTAGAACGTTGTTTGTAATTGCATTCATACTTCATATATAAAATCATAAACCACGTCAAGTGTGAAATTATTTCTGGTTCAACAACATAAATTGTTGATATAATCAGCAGTTAGTGTCCACCCGCTTCTCCATAGACCGCCACTCCCAATCTGAACGAAAGGTAGTATTTTGAAACTATCTGCCTGTTATGAGTTGAGAAATCATGGGCGCGATCTAATGATCCTCCCCGACACTAATCTTGTATTAAAGGCGGTGAACAGCTAAGTCTGTTCCGTTGCAGAAACAGTCTAAAGCAAACGTCAAAACGAAAAATGCCACCATAAATTTTCGTTTACCATCAAGGGATTGATATCAAAAACATCGGGGAAAAGTGACAAGTCTTTGGAAAAGATTTCAATGTTCTGCAGAAAGAGCGCGAACCTAGGTAATAGATCCGAAGAGATTTTCTGTCAATACTGCAAGTTTCTGTTATATCGATCTATCCCTTTAAATTATGCTACAAGCTTATTTGTACTTTTATAAATATCCTCACAAGACTGTAAATTGACTTTGAACAGGAAATACGTGAGACTAAACTAGATGTGAATGCTTCTACGGAAATTAATAAACCAAACACTGGGAGTAATTTTTTAGCTTACAACACAATTGATCAGTAATAATTTTGACCGTTTGATTCATTTAATCGCTAGCATTCTGCTACTTTCAAATTAATTATACCAGAGATAGAGATTGCAATACTCAATTAATTACTCCGAAGCAATATAATAAAGATAAGGATTAATAAGCGGAATTTTAATAGTATTATGATACACTGTTTATGACAGCAGTTGTTTTGCATTGTTTAAAATAATTGTATTTAAATTAGAATGAGAGAAAAATGGAATCTACTGAAATTGAACTACCGACGGTAGGATGGGTTATTACAATTATCTGTAATTTTAGTAAAGCATGGTTCAAATATTGTACTGGACTTCCTCTTTTCATGAGAAATATACATGTTAGCTCAAACAGAAGAGTTTATTTTGGTAGTTAGGTATAAAGCATTAATAGACAACAAAATTAAATAAAACAAATAATAAACTTTTAATATGTATGATACTTTAATGTTTAATTTGCTATTTTAAGTAATCTAAAGTATGTACTTCCTGTCATAGAAATTAAAATAGGAACCCTTCTCGTAAAAAATGTGGACTTTTAAAAGTAAGGTTTGATATATTTGATATATGTGAATGAATTAACATTTATTTTCTCTCCAGGTATATTTATATTACCAGAATTATAAATTTCACAATTTTTGATAAATTCAAAATAGGATAAAAATGGGAAATACTGTAGTGCTGAGTTCATTGAGCAATAAGCATATATTTTATTGTGCCCAAAGAAATAATCTTAGGCAGTTTTCCAGATACTTGCAATCCACAAATTGCACTTTAAGGGAAGATTGGCACAGAACAAGAGAATTAACCATTGTTGTCTGTATGCTAATCCAGTTGGAATTTGGAACCTGTCTCATATTATCTTAAAACAATTTAACTGTGAAGCTATCATTCCCTGCTCTCTTGCATGCCTTTGTACTGATGCTGCAGGTCTTAACCCTTATGATACTAAACTGAATATTTTTCCTTGACAGCAGCATTAGCAGAGATGAAATTTGCAGCACCAGCCCTTTCAAATAACCCAAACAATGCTTTGGTTCTTCTACCCAGAGAAAAGCTCTATGCGTATACAAACCTAAATTTTCATGCAGTCAAAATATTTTGAGAGCAAGTAGCAACCTCCACAGAATCAAAATAGGTAACATTAGTGCAGGTATATTTTGAAAGTGCCTTGAGGGACCAGGAGTCACAATGTGAATGGGGTTAATCTGAAGTAGTGTGAAGCCTCCTATTGGTCTCAATCTACTGCTCGGTTGAGAACTGGTCTGTGGCTCTAGATTTATTCCTTAGCTTTAGTTATAGTGTGAAGTTAATTGCCTTCCACAAAATTAAAGCAAATACATCTATTAATATAACATATTTGATAACATAAAAAAGTACAGTGCAAGGTAACCAAAAGAGACATCAATGACAACTAACCAGATTGTCAACGTCTGTATGGAAGTTATTGATTAAAGATAAGTCAAATCCCTTGTTGACTGAGTCAACTCCTTCTAATAAGTTTACCAGCTTTCTTTTCACCTTCTACTCTTACCAGAATCAGGAGATTTGCAGCAGCCATAAGTGTAAGTACAGTGCCATCTATAGTTTGTATTCTTTTTGAAGAATGTTGATGGATAAAACGAATGGAAATATCTTGTCTGATTTTTCTTTCTGGAAAATCTTCCAATATGATTGTCATGATCAAGAACAATAATATAGAGAATGAAGAAATAATTTCAACATTTATATTTGACAACCACTGGAGTTGTTTCAAACAGAAATTAAATATCTGGATGAAGTTGCATTTTCTCAATAGTGGGCAGAATGGGGATGTAGTATTATTCAAGGACTTTGTTACATCACCTATGATGTACAAGAACTAAAAGAGTGTTATTCAGGGTAACAGTTCTGTTAAACATTTCAAATAGCTAAGCTTAAATTTCCCAGGATGCTAACTTGTTCAAACAAAAAAGAGAGGTTGCAGGTCCAATGGGCGAACATTATTGAATCATCTGATCTCTAAGGAGCCTTATCTGAGTCCAGTCCTCCTTGGCTAGACAATCTATCGGGATATTTCTTTCATTTTGTTACTCTTTGCCTGTTGATGGAAAGTGCAAGTGTGTTATTGTAAGTTAGCAAGATTTGACAGGGAAATGATGCTTTTCATGGATGAAGAAGCAGTAAAATACCTTATTAACAGTTTAGGACAATTAGCATGATAGCGTAATGGTTAGCTAACACTTTACAACACCAAGGAAGAATATATTGCTGGATGTCCCTTTTCCAGTTTAGAAATTTTTAACACTCCTACTTAAACTCCTACTTTAAATGCTCGATGACAGTTTACATAAGCATTGTAAGCCTGTTTTGAATTGCATAATTCATTTTACTTTCTACTGCTCTGAATTAATGTGGCCCTGTTCTAATAATTAACCTTCACTATGGTACATTTTTTCCTGGTGCATGTGAACATCTAAGAAGCTCTCTTCAACCCTTGCCAGTTTGGTAAAGGTCATCATATAAATACACATTATACTTCTGTCTGCATCAATTTCCAATAAGAAAATGATTTCCAAAACAAAAGTGCTCAAGCAAATACATAGCAGCACAAACCTTATGCCAAAGAACGGGAATGGAGCCATGTTGAATTAATAACTTCTCCTTTGAACTATCCTTTAACAGCTAGTTTGTACTGCAGTTGTTCTGAAATCTGGTATTTGGGATTCAATTTTATCAATAAAATATTTAAACCTCGACTATCCTTTGGTGCCTACTGCCACCCCCAGAAAAATTTCTATGCCTTTGATCCTTTAGCAATACTGTCAAAGAAAAAGAAGTAAATGATCAATGCCACAAAAATGAAGATAAAGTTTTAAAGATGAAAGACGAGCTTTATTTGTCGCATGTTCATTGAAGCAATGTAATATGAAGTGAAATACATCATTTTGCGTCATCAACCAACCCAGTCTGCGGATGTGCTGGGGACAGCCCGCAAGTGAATTCATGCTTCTGGCACCAACATTGCACTAACCCTAACCCGCATGTCCTTGGAATGTGGGAGGGAACTGCAGCACCCTGAAGAAACTCACGTGGTCACCGGGAGATAATACAAACTTCCTACAGACAGCAGCGGGTATTGAACCCGTGTGCTGGCACTGTAGAGCATTATGCTAACTCCTGTCCTAGCATGGCTGATTACCCTAAACTGGCAACAAGGTATTTTACTTAGCATTCTTCAAACTTCAGGACATCTTGCATCTAACAAAATAAAGTTAAAATATTTAGTTTAATATAATTATTAAAATCATTGTTTGTGACCCAAGCACAAATCATTGCTTACAAAATTTAAAAGATACTATGCAATTCAATCTGCACACAGATCAAAGCAAATTAATCTAAACAATTACATGAACTAAAGGGAATTTGCTCTTTCTTGTAGCCTGTTTGTCTCCTGTCTTTCATTTCATACCCAGCCATATAAACTATACAAAACCAAAGACTGTGCTTTCCTGGTGCCTAGCCAATGTCTCACCTCCAGCTGATATCACCAAAATCACTGCAGGTTAACAGCTCATTCATATCACTGCTACTTGTGAGCTGCTGTTGGCACAGGGCAATGGCAACCCTTGTACTTCAAATATAGCTCATTGTATGAAGTGCAGCAAGACATTTTGACATAAAAGATTTCTTTCATGGTCCAAGAGCTTGCTAAAACAAAAATCTGCACATTTAGTGATGCCCCAAACCACTTTACGGCCAATTAATTATTTTGAAGTCTGGTCACTGTTATAATGTAAGAAATGTAGCAGTCAATTTGCACACAGCAAGGTCTCAGAAACCACAGTGGTGCCAAGTAATCTGTTTATTAATTGATACTTATGGAAGGGTCAGTTCCAAGACCAGGGAGAATTTCCCTGCTCCTCTGTGAACCCTGTATGGGTTGGTCTCTTTGCTGAGAAACAGGCCATTTGACCTCCAGCAGTGTAGAACACACTCCTTCTTGCTGTAATGCAGCCTTGTTTGTATGCTCATTCCTCTGGAGTGAGACTTGAACTCACATCCAAATGACTCAGAGGCAAGATTGCTACCAATGAGCCAAGCACACCGCCTGAACTCATAGGTGAAAAATGAGCACTCTGGTGAGGTGCTGGATGACAGCTGGCACCCTAACCTTGCAAAAGCGACTTCAGAGGGGAAGAGGAGAAACCCGGGGGGAGAAAAAGAAAGAAAGCCATTGACGATCTCCAGCACTCGCAGTTATGATTTACAAATTTTTTCCGTTTAATTCTGGAGGGTATTGTGAATTCACCCAGTCGTCTTTAAATGCACAATTACTAGACAGCTCTGAGTTTCAGCCCTGAAAGGTGCTATGGAAAGAAAACATTACCTCCTCTAAGCCTTGAAGGCACGTACGAGGAAGAAATAATCAGCATTAGAAAAAAAGGCTTCAACAGGATATGATCTGGGGTGAAGCAGGCCTGCTTTAAGCCATATTCACACCCATACTGAGGAAACAGTCCAATAAAATGCATCTTTTAATCTAACTGATACAGCTGATTTACAATTTATGACCATTTTAATTTGACTAATGGAGTTCCACGCTTTAAACAAGACGACTGCCATGTGTTAAACACACTGTATGTACCAACATGTATTGGAGTAACTGACCTCACAACTGGATTTTTGGCACTTTGCTACAGACACCAGTAGATATCCAAGTAAACCATGTTGTAATTCTACAGAAAAAAAAGTAATTATTGATCTGATATTGGGGTTAACAGCAAGAATCAAGTTAGCCTTTTTAATTTTTTTTCCCTGACTCTTAGTTGACCAGAAAATCAGGTCAAAAACTTAGAGGATCATACAAGTAGTTTTGATCTTTGACATTTATGAAGGAGCTGTATTTTCTCTGAGAGCACACAACAAGGGCCCAGCATTGCTCTTTTGCCGCAGAAGGCAATGCCAGTCTGAGTCAGGACCTGTCCACATGGCAGTTACTAATTCAGTCGTGCTGAATTTGCAGCTGTTCCCCATTAAAATGCACCATGGAAACACACATTTATTTTCTGCACTATTTTAATCACGAGGAAAAACACACACTTCACATTGTCAGCTTGAAGGCAGCTGCAATGCACAGAATACACAGCATGATTTAACTTCCTTGTTGGATTTCTGACTCCTTTTATGGCACTGAACACGTGGGCTGTAATTTAATACCATCTGAGTTCCCCGTTCCTTCCCCCACCCCGCCCACCCAATTTATGGCTCAGATATATAACTGAGTTCAGGAACAACAATTCATTCCTACCCCATAAACCCAGTATGAATTTGAACTGTCTAATGAGAAAGGGGTGCCACTATATATAGACCATGGCAGACAAGAGTAAATTTTGTTCAGGTTGGATGACTTGTGCAAAGGCCTTTCTGATAGAGCAATTCTGACTGGAATATGCTATTAAATATCCTTGATTATTTGCCTCTCTTGGCCTACCATTTAAAACCAGGAAGTGTATTTGCTTACTCTTCTGTGATAATGGTACAGTAATTATTTACCACTGTATGATCAGGATGTTAAGAGCCAGTAATAAAATAGATCACGCCGTCTGATTGGATGTTACAACCAAAGAGAAAAGATAGCATCTAAACCAAATCAATTCTAAAACACTCTACTGGGCCAGGCCATGATAAAATATTCAACATTCCTTTCAAGGGAATGCCTTGTATCCAAAGGCTAATTATTTCAAGGAAAAAATTTATATTAGATATATGGTTAAGGTCTAAATTTGTATCATATGGAGATGAAGACTTGTTCACTCATTTTGCAGTTGGATTACTTTTTCTATTCATGGCAGTGGGCGGTATTCGGACACAATTATATTTAAGTTAATGTGGAGCTTGATTAAGTTGAGCAATCTGGACAGAAATGTAGCATGAAGAAATTTTTAATAGAAGAGTTTGTCATTCTACTAAAGATGGTTAAGGGTCTGTGTCCAAGTGACAATCACTCCCATAGTACAAGATAAGACGGTAGCTGTGGAGTTGCCTCTGATAAAACTCCAATGCCTCTGGGAACATTTCAAAATCAGCATAATGCACTAATCAAGTTTGTTGGGGGTTGCTGGGTTGGCCTGGCTCGAAGGGCCAGAAGGGTCTACTCCATGCTTTATCATTAAATAAATAAACGAATAAACTTCTCTGTTGCTGAGAGTTGAGATCACTCTACAAACACTTACAAAACTTTGAGCTTTTCCTCTTTATGAATTGGAGAAGGATGGAGAACTGCAATAGAAACCAATCTTAGTTCTCCACACAGTAATAAGGCTACTAGCTGGTAAAGTGGAAACTTACTGTACATTGAGCATCCGAAAGACAAAACAAGTTTCATATCTGAGGTAAAACACCTCATCACAAGTTCACCAGATTGACAATGACAATTCTAATGAAAAGGCATAGGAAATGTTAAATTATCTCATGCTCTCAGATTCTAACAATCCAGCAGTGATTTCCCAACATTGTCCTGGAGCAGAAGCAAAAACCAACTGTTTCACTCCTTGACTCCAAAGAGATAGAACTGTTGGCTGATAAGCGCTTGACTCCAGTCACTAATTTTACTGTCATAGTGGGTGGGGAGAAAAGTCCAGAAAAATTATAATTTTCAATGGCACTCTGAACATTTTGCAAAAAATAATAAGCAAATCTAAGCGTATCATCAGGATGCTGAAAAATGCAAATTATCTATTCTCTACTCCCACAAAGCAAGAAGTTAAAAAATACATATCTTTAATAGAACCTTCTGCAACAAAATACCATTTAACTGCACAAACAGCTAAATATTTAACATTTCTGGAAATAATATTATTTATGTTATAACCATATAACCATATAACAATTACAGCACGGAAACAGGCCATCTCGGCCCTTCTAGTCCGTGCCCTATCCTAGTCTTACCCTATCCTAGTCCCACCGACCTGCCCTCAGCCCATAACCCTCCATTCCTTTCCTGTCCATATATCTATCCAATTTAATTTTAAATGACAATATCAAACCTGCCTCAACCACTTCTGCTGGAAGCTCGTTCCACACAGCTACCACTGTCTGAGTAAAGAAGTTCCCCCTCATGTTACCCCTAAATGTTTGCCCTTTAACTCTCAACTCATGTCCTCTTGTTTGAATCTTCCCCACTCTCAATGGAAAAAGCCTATCCACGTCAACTCTATTTATCCCCCTCATAATTCTAAATACCTCTATCAACTCCCCCCTCAACCTTCTATGCTCCAAAGAATAAAGAGGCAACTTGTTCAACCTTTCTCTATAACTTAGGAGATGAAACCCAGGTAACATTCTAGTAAATCTTCTCTGTACTCTCTCTATTTTGTTGACATCTTTCCTATAATTCAGTGACCAGAACTGTACACAATACTTCAAATTTGGCCTCACCAATGCCTTGTACAATTTCAACATTACATCCCAACTCCTATACTCAATGCTCTGATTTATAAAGGCCAGCATACTGAAAGCTTTCTTCACCACCCTATCCACATGAGATTCCACCTTCAGTGAACTATGCACCATTATTCCTAGATCACTCTGTTCTACTGCATTCTTCAATGCCCTACCATTTACCATGTATGTCCTATTTTAGTCCTAACAAAATGTAGCATCTCACATTTATCAGCATTAAACTCCATCTGCCATCTTTCAGCCCACTCTTCTAATTGGCCTAAATCTCTCTGCAAGCTTTGAAAACCTACTTCATTATCCACAACTCCACCTATCTTAGTATCATCTGCGTACTTACTAATCCAATTTACTACCCCATCATCCAGATCATTAATATATATGACAAACAACATTGGACCCAGTAAAGATCCCTGAGGTACACCACTAGGCACCGGCCTCCAGTCTGACAAACAGTTATCCACCACTACTCTCTGGCGTCTCCCATCCAGCCACTGCTGAATCCATCTTACTACTTCAATATTAATACCTAATGATTGAACCTTCCTAACTAACCTTCCGTGTGGAACCTTCTCAAAGGCCTTACTGAAGTCCATATAGACAACATCCACTGCTTTACCCTTGTCAACTTTCCCAGTAACCTCTTCAAAAAATTCAGTAAGATTTGTCAAACATGACCTTCCATACACAAATCCCTGTTGACTGTTCCTAATCAGACCCTGTCTATCCAGATAATTATATATACCATCTCTAAGAATACTTTCCATCAATTTACCCACCACTGACGTCAAACTCACAGGCCAATAATTGCTAGGTTTACTCTTAGAACCCTTTTTAAACAATGGAACAACATGAGAAATACTCCAATCCTCTGGCACCATCCCTGTTTCTAATGACATTTGAAATATTTCTGTCAGAGTCTCTGCTATTTCCACACTAACTTCCCTCAAGGTCCTAGGGAATATCTAGTCTGGACCTGAAGACTTATCTACTTTTATATTCCTTAAAAGCACCAGTACTTCCTCTTCTTTAACCATCATAGTTTCCATAACTACCCTACTTGTTTCCCTTACCTTACACAATTCAATATCCTTCTCCTTAGTGAATACTGAAGAAAAGAAATTGTTCAAAATCTCCCCCATCAATTTTGGCTCCGCACATAGCCGTCCACTCTGATTCTCTAAGGGACCAATTTTATCCTTCACTTTCATTTTGTTATTAATATAACTGTAGAAACCCTTTGGATTTATTTTGATCTTACTTGCCAAAGCAACCTCATATCTTCTTTTAGCTTTTCTAATTTCTTTTTTAAAAATTCTTTTTACATTCTTTATATTCCTCGAGCACCTCATTTACTCCAAGTTGCCTATATTTATTGTAGATCTCTCTCTTCTTCCGAACCAAGTTTCCAATATCCCTTGAAAACCATGGCTCTCTCACTTTTAACCTTTCCTTTCAACCTAACAGGAACATAAAGATTCTGTACCCTCAAAATTTTACATTTAAATGACCTCCATTTCTCTATTACATCCTTCCCATAAAACAAATTGTCCCAATCCACTCCTTCTAAATCCTTTCGCATCTCCTCAAAGTTAGCCTTACTCCAATCAAAAATCTCAACCCTGGGTCCAGTCCTATCCTTCTCCATAATTATATTGAAACTAATGGCATTGTGATCACTGGACCCAAAGTGCTCCCCAACACATACCTCCGTCACCTGACCTATCTCATTCCCCAACAGGAGATCCAACACTGCCCCTTCTCTAGTTGGTACCTCTATGTATTGCGGCAAAAAACTATCTTGCACACATTTTACAAACTTCAAACCATCCAGCCCTTTTACAGAATGGGCTTCCCGGTCTATGTGTGGAGAATTAAAATCTCCCACAATCACAACTTTGTGCTTACTACAAATATCTGCTACTTCCTTCCAAATTTGCTCCTCCAAATCTCGCTCCCCATTAGGTGGTCTATAATATACCCCTATAAACATTACTACACCTTTCCCATTCCTCAATTCCACCCAAATAGCCTCCCTGGATGAGTCCTCTAATCTATCCTGCCAAAGCACCGCTGTAACATTTTCTCTGACAAGCAATGCAATACCTCCCCCTCTTGCCCCTCCGATTCTATCACACCTGAAGCAACAAAATCCAGGAATATTTAGTTGCCAACCACACCCCTCCTGCAACCATGTTTCACTAATAGCTACAAGATCATAGTTCCAAGTATCAATCCATGCTCTAAGCTCATCCACCTTTCTTACAATGCTCCTAGCATTAAAATAGATGCATTTAAGAAACTCTCCACCACTTACTCTCTGTTTATCCCTAATGGTGCAAACAACTTTGTTTTCTTTTTCTTTCTTCTCCCTTACATCTTTGGTCTGAGTGCTCCCGTTCTCTGTCCCCTGCCTATCCTCCCTCACACACTGTCTACTAGCTCTCTCCATATGTGAACTAACCTCCTCTCTTCTTGTCTCCTCAATTTGATTCCCACCCCCCCCCCAACCATCCTAGTTTAAAGTCTCCCCAGCAGCCTTCGCAAATCTCCCCACCAGGATATTGGTCCCCCAAGGATTCAAGTGGAACCCATCCTTTTTTTACAGGTCACACCTATGCCAAAAGAGGTCCCAATGATCCAGAAACTTGAATCCCTGCCCCCTGCTCCAATCCCTCAGCCACGTATTTATCTTCCACCTCATCGCATTCCTACTCTCACGGCCGCGTGGCACAGGCAGTAATCCCGAGATTACTACCTTTGCGCTCCTTCTTCTCAACTCCCTTCCTAACTCCCTATATTCTCCTTTCAGGACCTCACATGACATATAATATATGTGTGATATATATTGTATATCACATATTATATTATTTTAATAACTTTGTAAATGAGAGAAACAGGCTTAAAAAGCTTTTTTTGTTTGAGATCTGTAGAAAACCAAATAGTACCAGCTTTTATTTAGATGTTCATAATAACTTGTTTAATCTATGCTCAGATCAAATATACTGAACTGATTCTGCAATCTATTGATTCACTTTCAAGGACTGTACAACACATTTCTCAGTATTACTTATTTATTTATTATTTGTTTTTCTTTGTATTTGAATAGTTTGTTACCTTTTGCACATTGATTATTTGTCAGTCTTTGAGTGTAGTTTTTCATTGATTATATTGTATTTCTTTGCTCTATTGTGAAAATTAATTTCAGAGTGTTATATGGTGACATGTCCGTACTTTGATAATAAATCTATTTTGAACTTCAAATTTTCACCTGAAATTTTTGTTCGATTTCCAGTTTATGCTGTGGTTTACAAAATTTCACACCGAGTGAAATAACTCAGAGAGTAGCTACACTATGGAAAAGGATGGAATGAAACCTTAGGGAATGTTGCACATGGTCCAAGGCTATTGAGTTGGATCAGGGCCCTGTGGAAGGGGATCAAGCCACACAGCATTCCAAATGATTCTGGATACTGTATCCATGGAGACTGTATCATAGGATTCTGAAGAATTGATGATGGCAACCTGGATGAGATTTATTTTGACTGAATGATGAGTGCTATTAATTATAGTATTGAGAAAGAAATAATACCCAGAATGTAGAAAGAATATCATGCACAGGGACTCTGCGATGTAACTATAATGAAATACAGATAGACTTTAAAACTCTGATTTTTTGATGCCTTTGGAACTTTAGTGGAGCCAGAATGGCTGATTTTCCAGGTTATTTATTGTTGTTCCTAGAAATATACCAAAATACATTAAATTCGCATTTTGCTTCAGATGCTACAGGGTGGCACAGTAGTGTATCAATTAGCATAATGCTATTACAGTGGCAGCAATCAGCGATCATGTTCGATTCCTGCTGCTGCTGTGACCCACTTGGTTTCCTCCGGGTGCTACAGTTTCCTCCCACAGTCCAGAAATGTTCAGGTTAATAAACTGTGGGCATGCTTTGATTGCACTGGAAGCACAGCAACAGTTGCCGACTGGCCCCCAGCACGTGTTCAGACTATGCTGGTCATTGATGGAGTTCACTGTATGTTTCAATGGTTTTATGTGTGTGAAACAAATAAAGCTAATCTTTAATCTAATTTCTAGTACAATATTTTTTCAGGCAGACAGATGAATTTAGGTGGAACATAGGAAATAAATGCTGTAATTTTAAAAGGAGCATGGGACCAGGATTCTCACTAATTTAAAAGGAGTTGAGGAACAGGACCCCTTTAAGTTTGAAGGGAGCATGGGAACAAGAGACCACTGACTTTAAAGGGAGCCTTGGTGAATTTAAAAGGAACCATGGAAACAAGGCCCTGATGATGTTAAAAGGGGACACGGGAAACATAATGAAGTGAGCCAGATGTTGAACTGTCTGCAGTTTATTGCAGTTTTTCTGTGTTAAGTGTTGTACTTGTTTCACCATTGAAAGAGAAGAACAAAAACATTGTATGGAGTCCGTTTTGGATTAAGTTGAATGCTATCTGGCAAAGAAACAGCTTGAAAGTAATCATTTATGCATTTGTACATGATATAAAAATCTTCATAAGCTGTAAAGTGCATTCTAGAACAAACTAAGACTCATGGAAGACAAAAATGGCCATTTACAGAACCTGTTCATTGACGACAGGATGCTTTCTTTTCAATTGGCCAGAAACGTAGACACCAAAATGTCCTGTAGCTAACAACGTAGATTGATTACCTACTATGGGCTGGAGCTGAGATGAACAAAAGGTGAATTGGTTGAAACATAAAAACCCTGAGGGATCTTGGATGTGTTAGTATAGAGAGGTTTTTTTTCACTCTTGTGGGAGGATATAGAATGGGGGTGGTGGTGGTGGGGGTGTGATCATCTAATCCTTACTTCCTGCATAGCCCTCCATTTTTCTATCATCTGCATGCCTACCTAAGAGTTCCTTACATGCTCCAAATGTATCTGACTCTACCATCACCCCTAGCAGGGCATTCCATGTATCCATCACTCTCTGTGTATTGAACTTACCTTTGACACTTCTTGCCAATAAAATGATTCACCCTTCATAAATTTTAGGAAAGCAGAACTTCATCATCACCCACAGGAAGATTGTAGATCTGGGGATTTCCTGCAGCTGGACCGCTCAGAACAATGGATCCCAAGGTCTACCCTTTATTCCTCTAGCTTCTCATGTCAATCCACAGTCCGTCCACAGCTGTCTACTGCCACAGTGAGGTTGAGGCAAGCACCAGAATCACTTTGAGGTTATTGGCAGGGTAAGTGCAATGCACAAAGAATGCTACTGATCTTTTGAGGATGCATTTCTGGTGCCTGCATAGGCCCAGGGATGATTTGCAAGACATGACAACTAAATGTGGAGACTTCATTGCACTATGCTCCACAACCCAGCCAACAGAAGGCATCCAGCTGAGTGAAGAGTAGCACTCTAGGCCTGAAGGTCATGAGGTAGAAGCTGAAAAGTAGCAGGATCAAGAGGGGAAAGAGAGCAAAGATGGGCACAGGGATATTTCCCAGCAGAACGAAATAAAACACCAACGTACCTTCGAACAAAGTATTGAAAAGAATCATTAACTGCAGAGCTTAATAAGAATTTCCTTTAAAATCATAGTTCTCAATCCAGCCAAAGTTATTCTTACGCATCAGAATCCTGAACAGTAACGTAGAGTGAGCTCTCATTGCACGTAATGATATCTCATGCTTGCTCTTATAGTTCATTTACACTTTTCTAACCCCAGTACAATTGTGCTGACCCCAGATCCAGGTACCCACATGCTGAATATGACCTGTGGCCTAAAAACCTTTAACCACTTGTCCTGGTGTGTCTCTGAGGTACACATCACTGCCGTGTTTTACTCTTCTTCAGAGTCACCAGCACAAGAGGAAAATTTGCTAAGGAATTGAAGATTAAAGAGGAGGGAGGAGAAGATGGCAGCGCGACACAGCGTGCGTGGCCATTCCAAATGATATCGTATGTGTAACTAGGGGCCGTGCACAATCCTGATTTGATGGAGACAGCCGTGAGAAGCACGAAGGAACACCTGGTGAAACTTCTGAAACGCCCACTTTGCTGCCGCTGCTACTGTGCGATCGAGAATCTCCGGTGGGGAAGGCCCCAAATCCTTGGCTTTGCCTATTACTGTTGCAGGGGTCAGGGTCGAAGCGCTCAGCAGAGATGGTGCTCGGTGCTCGGTGTCGGAGAGCTGGTCAGAGGCTCGGAGTCGGACTGTGGTCGGATGCTTCCAGGATGCTGCATCGGCAAGTTTGTGGCGCTGGATGTTCACTGTCTGCGTGAGATGATGGGACTTTCAAGAGACTTCGAGATTTTTTACCGTGCCCGTGGTCTGTTCTCTATCAAATTACGGTATTGCTTTACACTGTTGTAACGATATGTTATAATTATGTGGTTTTTGTCAGTTTTTCATTCAGTTTGTCATGTGTTTCTGTGATATCATTCTGAAGAAACATTGTATCGTTTCTTAATGCATGCATTATTAAATGACAATAAAAGAGGACTGCGTGTCCTCATAATCTAATCTAAATCTAAGAAAAAGATTAACAAGGCTATTTCAATAAAAGATGATGCAGTGTTTGCTGATTCCCTGCATTGCGACACCTTGAGTAATGGAAATTTATCCTTGCAAGATTTACAAACCACTACCAAAAGACCATATGACCCCAAGATCTAGGAGCAGAATTAGGCCATTTGGCCTATTGAGTCTGCTCCGCCATTGGATCATGCCTGATCCAATTTTCCTCTCAGCCCCAATCTCCTGCCTTCTTCCCTTATCCCTTCATGCCCTGACCAATCAAGAATCTATCAGCTTCTGCCTTAAATATACATAATGACTTGGCCTCCACAGCTGCCTGTGGCAAAGAATTCCACAGATTCACCACTCTTTGGTTAAAGAAGTTCCTCCTCATCTCTATTCTAAAAGAACGACCCACTATTCTGAAGCTGTGTCCTCTGGTCTTAGACTCTCCCTCCAAAGGAAGCATCCTCTCCACATCCACTCTATCAAGGCCTTTCACCATTTGATAATTTTCAACAAGGTCACCCCCTCAATCTTCTGGATTCTAATGAATACAGACCCAGAGCCATGAAACACTCTTCATACGACAAGCCATTCATCATGGAAACATTTTCGTGAATATCCTTTGAATCCTCTCCAGTTTCAGCACATCCTTCCTAAGATAAGGTGCCCAACCTATTCCAATACTCCAAGTGAGGCCTCACCAGTGTTTTATAAAGTCTCAACATTATATTCTGGCTTTTATATTCTAGTCCTCTTGAAATGAATGCTAACATTGAAATTTGCATTCCTCACCACAGACTCAACCTGTAAATTAACTTTTAGGGAATCCTGCACAAGGACTCCCTTGCACCTCAGTCTTTTGTATGTTCTCTCCATTTAGAAAATACAGTAGACAACACTTCCATTTCAATTACCAAAGTGCATGAGCATACACTTCCCAATACTATATTCCATCTGCCATTTCTTTGCCTATTCTCATCACCTGTCTGTCCTTCTGTGGCCTCTCAACTTCCTCGAAATTACCTGCACTTCCACCGATCTTCATATTGTCTGCAAACTTTGCAACAAAGCCATCAACCAAATTATTGGCATGTAAGTAAAAAGAATTGGTCCCAGCACAGACCGCTGTAGAACACCACTAGTCACTGGCAGCCAACCAGAAAAGATTCCAATTATTTGCACTCTTTGCTTCCTGCTAATCAGACACTGCTTTTTTAATGCTAGAATCTTTACTGTAATAGCATGGGTTTCATAGCTTGGTCAGCAGCCTCATGTGTGGGATCCTGTCAAAGGCCTTCTGAAAGTCCAAATACACAACATTAACCTATTCCCCTTTGTCTATTCTGCTTGCTATTGCTTCTAAGAATTCCAAAAGATTTGTCAGGCAAGATTTTCCCTTAAGCAAAAAGTCTGATATGGAAGAAAAATTTGATCTTACAAAATGAATGTGACCAAAAATAAATAAAGACACATAGTTTTTTCTTCAGTTCATATTTCTTGACACATTCCAGATGATGTGGCTTCACAGTAAGAAAAATCACCATATGGATCATTTTCTAGGAAAGCAAAAGACCACGTGACCATTCTTCCCTCCACCCCTACCTCCACAGCAGGATATCAGCCCAGAGTCAGAATTAGACTCAGCGGACATACCATGTGAAACTTGTTGTTCTGCAGTAGCAGTACAGTGATGTAAAGACATAAAAATCTATCAGTTACAAAAATAAATAAATAAGTAAATAGTGCAAAAAATGAAAAATGAATGGTTTATAGACCATTCAGAAAACTGTTGATGGAGGGGAAGAAGACAATCCTGAAATGTTGTGTTGGGTCTTCAGGTCCCTGTACCTCCTGGTAGTAACAAGAAGAGGACATGTCCTGGATGATGAGGGATCTTAATGATGGATGCTGCCTTATTGAGGCACCATCTTTTGAAGAGGTCCTTGATGGTGTGGAGGATTGTGCCCATGATGGAGCTGACTGACAGGATCACAAGATCTCTGCAGGATCTTGTGATCCTGTGCATTGGATTCTCTATACCAGGCTGTGATGTAATCAGTCAGAATGCTCTCCACTGTATATCTACATCATTTGTAAGAGTCCTTGGTGACATTCCAGATCTCCTCAAGCTTCTAGTGAAGTAGATTGTGATTGCATTGATGTATTGAATCCACAATAGATGCTTTCAGATGCTCTGAGATGACAGCTTGATGCTACTCACACATTCCACCACTGACAGCTCAATGAGGATTGGTGTGTGTTCTCCTGACTTTCCCTACCTGTAGTCCACAACTACTTCCCTCGCATTGCTGATTTTGAGTTCGAGATTGTTTTGTGACATCACTCAACCAGCTGATTTATCTCACTCCTGTAAGCCTCCTCACCACCATCTGAGATTCTAACAATGACAGTGGCATCTTTGGCAAATGCATTGATAATGTTTGCACTACTCTTAGCCATGCAGTCATAAGCATGGAGAGAGTAGAGCATTGGGCTAAGCATATATCCTTGTGGATTGTCAATGTGGAGATGATTTAACCTATCCACACCGACTGTGATCTCCTGATAAGGATGTCAAGGTTCACGACTGTTTAGTGTCATTTCCAGCACACAGGTTTAAAGGAGAATGAAATAATTGTTACTCTGGATCCAATTCAGCACAAAAAACACTATAAAATAAAGAACACAATAATAATAAGTAAACACAATGAACATAAATACATCAGATTGCTTATAGATTGACCGTAGGTCTATAAACTGATGCTAGACACAGAAGTGTCCGTACATAAAATGACTGACAGGATATAGTAAAGTGGTGGCAGTTGGGGTGTGGAGTGCTGTGTTAGTAGGCAGAGGTGCTGATCAGCCTTACTGCTTGGGGAAAGTAACTGCTTTTGAGTCTAGTAGTTCTGGCGTAGATGCTACGTAGCCTCCTCCCTGATGGAAGTTGGAGAAACAATGCATGAGCAGGATGGGTGGGATCCTTTATGAACTTACTGGCCCTTTTCCAGCACCTTTCTGTATATATGTCCGGATGGTGAGTAGACTGGAGCCAGTGATGTGTTGGGCAGATTTGACTACCCGTTGTAGAGCCTTCCGGTCCGCTGCTGTGTGGTTTTGTGTGACATGTAGTGATGCAGCTTGTTAGGAGGCTCTCTATTGCACATCTGTAGAATGACATGAATACAAATGTCAATTGTGCAGCTCTCTTGAACTTCCTCAGATAGTAGAGGCATTCGTCAGCTTTGCCGATTGTGTAGGATGTGTTCTGGGACCATAGGAGTTTGTATTGAGGAAGAGGTTATTTACTTAGCACCAAGACTTGTGCTCTTCCACCTCCTTGCTATAGGCCATCTCATCATTGTTGATGATGAGCCCCACCACTGTTGTGTCATCAGCAAACTTGACAATGTGATTACTCAGGTGTTTGGCCGTGCAGTTGTGTGTGAGTGGAGTGTACAGCAATGGGCACCACAGACAGCCCTGGGGGGCCCCTGTGCTGGGGATGATGAGGAGGGAGGAGCAGTTGTGCATTCTGACACTCTGTGGTCTGTTGATTCGGAAACCCAACACCTATTGGTATCATGCTGTGTTTAGACTGAGGAGTAGGAGTTTGTTCACCTACTGTGAACAGGCCTCTGGGACAATGACGTGAATGCCCAAGTGAAATCCAGAACCAGCATTCTGACATAGGAGTTCTTCTGTTTTCTTGGTGTGTCAGGTCAGCTGCATAACAGATTTTATAGCATCTGTCATAGAACGGTTCTGTCAGTGAGCATATTTGTGAGTGTCCAATGTGCCATTAGCAGCCATTCAAAACACATCATGATGATTGGCATCAATGTCAGTGGGACGCAATTGTTTAGTTGTGAAGGTGTAGAGTTCTTTTGTACAGAAAGATGGTGACCGATTTGAAGCGTGTGGAGACAGCAGCCTAGATGAGAGAAGTGTTGAAGATGTCTGTGAGCTTGTTGAGGATCTAGATGCAGAGGGAGGTAAAGAGGCCCAGCTTTAGAGGCTAGGTTATTAGTACTGAAGGAATGAAGCTGCAATTGATAGACAGTAGTCTGGTGTTTGTCTTACAGTTGTCTAGGTGTTCCAAATACCAGGATATAAAAAGAGGGCTAGAATATAAAAGCAAGGATGTGATGTTGAAACTTTATAAAGCACTGTTGAGGCCTCACTTGGATTATTGAGAGGAGGTTTGGACCCCTTATCTTGGAAAGGATGTGCTGAAACTGAAGAAGTTCACGAAAATGATTCCAGGATTGAAATGTTTGTCACACGAAAAGTGTTTGATGGCCCTGGGCCTAGATTCACTAGAATTCAGAAGAATAAGGGGTGACCTCATTGAAACCTATCGAATGGGGAAAGGCCTTGACAGGATCCACATTAGACTGGTGGGAGAGTTTATGACCAGAGGACACAGCCTCAGAATAGAGGGGCGTCCTTTTAGAACAGAGATATTTAGCGAACCTGTGGAATTCTTTGCCACAGGTAGCTGTGGAAGCCGAGTCTTTATGTATATTTAAGGCAGAGGTTGACAGAGTTTTGATTGGTCAGGGCATGAAGGGATAAGGGGAGGAGGCAGGAGATTGGGGCTGAGAGGAAAATTGGATCAACCATGATGTCTTGGTAGAGCAGACTCAATGGGTCAAATTGCGTAATTCTGCTCTTATATCTTATGATTAAAAAATCAAGCTTGCTGAATTGCTCAAAAGAAAGAAAATGGAGCAAAAAATGCTCAGATCTCCTGAAGAACCAAAGCTTCCAAGGGTATTCACCATTCATAGATAACTTGATGATTCAGATTTAGATAAATTCTTGGTGTATAGACACATATACTAACAGTGGCTAGGGTAGGTCATTTAGCCTTGAGCCAATCCAATATTCAATGTGATCTCAGCTAATGTTTTAACTCATTGCCACATTTGATTTGTTTCCACACATCTTTTAATTCTTTTTGCATTCATAAATCTATCTATCTCCTTTCTAAATTTCTTGTGAGGGCTGATTTCTGTGATCATTTTCTTCTTAATCCAATGGTGTACTTTGCAGGAATATTGCATAACAGTTGAATGCACACTTACACTCTTCTATCTAATTACAGTCATCAAGGCTAAGAAACATTGTTTATTAATTGAATATTGTCGGATCCATAGTGAAAGCATCAACAGTTATGACATTATATTTTTTTTATAGGTAAAGCATCTGCCTGTTTGTAAGGGTTGTGAAACATCGTAAGAAAATTCCACAAACACTCAGCAGGCCAGGCAAAATCTGTGGAACAAGAACAAGTTTTGACACTTCAGGTCAATGACTCTTCATCACCTATTTTCTGCTTTAGTTTCAGCGTTCAGCATCTCATCTTCCTTGCTGCATTTTCATGGGATGGCATTTTTCCTGTTGTCCTGTCAGTGGTGAGAACATGTGGAGTCTAGTTGGCAGCAATTCTCTATTCTGGCGTGGAGGAATAAATTTAGGATTCAACCTTTAAATCTTTCAGAAACACTCTGAAGCAGTTTGGATGCCATGCAATATTAAGTATGAAATTTAATAGGTGTATGAGATCAGTATTGTGCTTTTCCAACGCCTGTTGCATTCCTCATGAGGGCCACTGATTTAAAAAGTGTATTTAAAGGAACTTCTTTTTAAATTCCTTTCTGTGCTGCTCATTGGACTAATTCCTTTAATATGCTGGCTCAGGAACTGAATGTTTGTCTGATTCAATTATCATTGTAAGAGGGATAAAAATGGTTTTCTGATAAGCACTGATGTTAACTTAATTGTCATAAAGTTGTGCAGATGAGAAACAGGCCCTTCAACCCTGCACATCCATGTCGACCTTTGTGCTCATCTACATTAATCCCAGTAATCCCAGGATTACTGCCTGAGTCACGAACTAATGAAGATAAAAATAGCATAATTAAGCAGATGAATGTGTGGCTAAATAACTGGTTCAGGGGGCAGGGCTTCAAATTCTTGGATCATTGGGATCTATTTTGGGGGAGGTATGACTTATACAAAAACGATGGGTTACACCTGAACTCAAAGGGTACTAATATCCTGGCGGGATTGTTTATTATAGCTGTTAGGAAGGGTTTAAACTAAGTTGGCAAGGGGAAGGCAACCAGGGTGTTATGGTTGAGGAAGAGGAAAATAGAAATAAATCAAAGATACTGTGCAGCAAAGATGGCAAGAAGGACAGTCAGGTGAATAGACAGGATAATTTGCTGTGCAATAGAAATATAGTAAAATTGGTAACAGATACTGATCTAAATGTACTGTACTTAAATGCACGCAGCATTAGAAATAAAGTGGATGACCTTGTTGTACAGCTTCAGGTTAAAAGATATGACATTGTGGCCATCACCGAGTCGTGGCTAAATGATGGATGTGATTGGGAGCTGAATGTCCAAGGATTCACAGTGTACAGGAAAGATAGGAAGGTAGGTGAAGGGGGTGGCGTGGCTCTGATGGTAAGCAATAATATCAAATCACTAGAAAGAAGGGACAGAGGATCAGAAGAGGTAGAATCCTTATGGGTCGAGTTAAGAAATGGCAAGGGTAAAAAGACACTAATAGCAGTTATATACAGGCCTCCAAACAGCAGCCGGGATGTGGACTACAAGTTACAGCTGGAAATAGAAAAAGCGTATCAGAAGGAAAATGTCAAGATAATTATGGGAGATTTTAATATGAAAGTGAATTGGGAAAGTCAGGAAGGTACTGGATCTCAAGAGAAGGAGTTTGTAGAATGCCTACGGGATGGCTTTTTGGAGCAGCTTGTCCATAAGCCCACCGGGGACCAGCTGTTTTGGATTGGGTGCTGTGTAATGAACCTGAGGCAATTAGGGAGCTGGAGGTAATGCAGCCCCTTGGAAGTAGTGATCATAATATGATTGAGTTCAGTTTCAAATTTGAAAAGGAGAAGCTGGTATCAGGTGTATCGATATTTCAGTGGAACAAAGGAAATTACAGTGGTATGAGAGAGGAACTGGCCCAAACAGATTGGAAAAGTAAGCTAGTTGGAGGGACGGTAGAGTAGAATTGGATGAAATTCCTACAGGAAATAAGGAAAGTGCAGGAAAAATATATTCCAAGAAAAAAGAAAATCATGAATGGAAAAATGGCACAAATGTGGCTACCGAGAGAGGTTAAGGCTAAAATAAAAGCAAAAGAGACGGTGTACAAGGAAGCAAAAATTAGTGGGAAAACTGAGGACTGGACGACTTTTAAAAACTTACAGAAGGAAACTAAGAAAGTTATTAGGGAAGAAAAGATGAATTATGAAAGGAAGTTGGCAATTAACATAAAAAAGGATACTAAGAGTTTTTTTAAATACATGAGGAGTGAAAGAGTGACACGGGTAGATATAGGACCCATTGAAAATGATGCTGGAGAAATTATAATGGGTAACAAAGAGATGGCAGAGGAACTAAATGAGTATTTTGCATCAGTCTTCACAGTGGAAGACATTAGCAACACACCTGATAGCCAGAGGACTCAGGGAATAGAATTAGGTACAGTCAAGATTACTGGAGATAATGTGCTTGGGAAGCTAAATGAACTAGGAATAGATAAGTCTCCCGGACAGGATGTGGTGCACCCACGGGTTCTGAAGAAGGTGGCTTTGGAGATTGTGGAGGCATTGGAAATGATCTTCCAGGAATCAATAGACTCTGGCATGGTTCCGGAGGAGTGGAAGATCGCAAATGTAGTTCTGCTGTTTAAGAAAAGAGGGAGGCAGCAAAAAGAAAATTACAGACCTATTAGTCTGACATCGGTAGTTGGAAAGTTATTAGAGTCGATCCTCAAGGACAAGGTTATGAAATACCTCAAGGTGCATGACAAGATAGGCCCAAGCCAGCATGGTTTCATGAAGGGAAGATTCTGCCTCACCAACCTATCGGAATTTTTTGAGGTAATCTCAGTTAATATTGACAAGGGAGAGGCTGTGGATGTTGTGTATTTGGATTTTCAAAAGGCCTTCGATAAGGTGCCTCATAAGAGGCTGCTCAATAAAATGAGAGCCCATGGAATTACAGGAAAGATATTGGAATGGGTGGAGCATTGGCTCTTGTGGCTAAGTTTGCGGATGACACCAAGATAGGTGGAGGAGCAGGAACTGTTGAAGAAACGGAAAGGTTGCAGAGAGACTTGGTCAGTTTAGGAGAGTGGGCAAAGAGTTGGCAGATGAGATACATTGTTGAGAAATGAACGGTTGTACATTTTGGAAGAAGAAATAATCAGGCAGATTATTATTTAGATGGGTAGAAAATTCAAATATTGGAAGTGTAAAGGGACTTGGGGGTTATCATGCAGGATACCCTAAAGGTTAACCACAGGTTGCATCAGCAGTAAGGAAGGTGAATGCCATGTTGGCATTCGTTTCAAGAGGAATAGTGTATAAGAGTAAGCAGGTGTTGATGAGGCTCTATGGGGCACTGGTGAGACCTCATTTGGAATACACTGTACTGTGTGCAGTTTTGGGTCCCCTATTTTAGAAGAGATGTACTGATGTTGGAGAGAGTTCAGAGAAGATTTACGAGGATGATTCCTGGAATGCAGGGGCTAACATATGAGGAGCATTTGTTGGCTCTTGGACTGTATTCATCAGAGTATAGAAGAATGAGAGGGGATCTCATAGAACCATTTCGAATGTTGAAAGAGTTGGACAGAGTAGATGTGGAAAGGCTGTTTCCCTTGGTGGGTAAGTCCAGGACAAGAGGCCACAGTCTTAGAATTAGAGGGTACCCATTTAAAACAGAGATGAGGAGAAATTTTTTTAGCCAGAGGGTCGTGGATTTATGGAACTCGTTGCCACATACGATCATTGAGGGTGTTTAAGGAGGAGATTGATAGGTATCTAATTAGTCAGGGTATCAAAGGATATGGGGGAAAAGCTGGAAATTGGAACTAGATGGGAGAATAGTTTAGCTCACGGTGGAGTGGCGGAGTAGACTCGATGGGCCGAATGGACTACTTCTGCTCCTTTGTCTTGTGATCTTGTTTGCATTAGGTCCATGTACTTCTGCAGCTTCTCTATCTAAATGCTTCTCTACATGTAGTAATTGTATCTGATTAGACTATCTGATCTGGAAGTGTATTCCACATAGCAAACACACCATGTCCGCAAAATATAAACTTTCCTCTTACAACCCTTTTGAAACTTGTTCCTCTCACAAACTGTGGCCCCTTTGTTATTGATAACCTGGGAAAATGATCCTGACTATCTACCATATCTTTTCATCTTATAATTTTATATCTCCCCATCAAGTCACCCCTCAGCCTCATAGAGTCAAAGAGTGATAGAGTCATACAACATGGAAACAGGCCATTCAGCCCATCACATCTATGCCAACTATAATCTCATTTTCCAGCACTTAGATTGTAGCCCTGTATGCCAGGGTATTTTAAGTACATTTCTAGACACTGCTTAACTGCTGTCAATGACTCAGCTTCCATCAGCTCTCTGGCAGTGAATTCCAGCTATTCACCACTCTCTGGGTGATAAAGGTTCCTCTCTAAGTCTCTTATGTGAAACCTATGTCAACCAGTTTTACTCACCTCTGGTAGGGGGTAATTGTTACAGTCTACCTTATCTATACTCCTCATAATTTTATATATCTCAAACAGAATAGGAATCAGCTTTGTTGTCACTGACAAGCATCGAGAAATTTATTGTTTTGTGGCAGTAGTGAAGTGTATGACATAAATGTTACAAAAAATTAATTATTAAATGCTGTTGTTTAAAGGTGGAAAAATAAGGCCGTGCTCATTGATTCATGGACCATTCAGAAATTTGATGGTGGGCGAGAAAAAGTTGTTCCTAACATGTTGAGTGTGGATCTTCTGCTCCCACACTTCTTCCCTGATGGTAGTAATGAGAAGAGTGCATGCATCTTGACGATATCCTCAGTGGTGGGCAGGATTGTGGCTTTGATAAAGCTGGCAGAATTTACAACCCTCTGCATTCTCCTATCATCCTACACAACCTCCAAAAGAGACAGTGATGCAACCAGTCAGAATGGTCTCCACTGCATATCTGTGGAAATTTGCATGAATCTTTGGTGACGTATCAAATCTCCTCAAACTCCTAATGATGTAGAGATGTCAGTCTGCTCTCTTCATGATTGCATCAGTACGTTGGTTCCAGGATAGATCTTCTGAGATGTTGAAGTTAGGGGGTACACTGGAGTTAGGTAATATAGCAAATATTAATTTCACCAGCAATCAATCTTCAGATTTGCATTTAAAACACAGCTCTGAACCATTAGACCTCAGATGTCTGCATATGCATGAATGCGGCCTAGAGTTAGCGGCAATTAACATTTATTTTGGAGTGTGGGTGTGAAGAAGGAGGTGCTTGAAATCTATATGTGATTCAAAGGAAGCATTGTAGATACATTGTAACAATAGAATTGTCCTGCTGTTACTTCTGATCTTTAGCATATAAGAATGTCATGTAATATTGGGTTGAGCAGGCCTCCTTTTCCAAAAGTGTTCAAAATACGATGCCTGTTGTTCGTTTTTGTTGAATAAACACTTTTATATCTAATAACTTCAGTGTCTCTCCTGTGACTTTGTTCATGTTACAACAGTTGACACATGGCCAACTGTACGGCAATGTTTGCAGTCCTCTGTGTCCATGCAGGGAGTCAACCAACTGATGTATAGTATTTCTCTGTTCATGCACACAACACAGTTGTTCCTGTGGAGCCATGAACTGAGGCTGCTGCTCACTGAGGAAAAATCCAACCAGAAAGTGGCCACACAGTGACACAGTTTATAGAGCTGCTGCAATTCCAGTTCAATCCAGACTTTTGGTCTCGTCTGCGCACAGCATGCATCTTTGCCCTGTGATAGTGTATTTTTTCCACAGTGCTCTAGTTTACTCCAATATCCCAAAGACATGCAGGAGATAGATTCGTTGGTCATGTAAATTGCATGCAGGCTCTGAACGAGTGATAAAATCTGGGAATGTGGGGGAATGACATGGAACTATGTTGGACAGGAGCAATGAGTTTTGTCTGGTCACTTAACTGGAGGGTCTGTTTCCATGCTCTGTGACTCTATGACTTAACAACATCATGTTGTTCCCTTCAGGAAAAAAGCCATCCATTCAGGTTTTCAACATCTCCCTCATAGCAGAAACCACAGTTCTAGATTGATTTGTATGAGCCTGCAATGGAGACAAAAAGATTTTGAACGGCTTCTGCCTGTGTCTCCAGAGCTCCATCCCCTGTGGGCAGGACCCTGTGTGATGGCAAGACATTTAATGTTGTCTATATGGAATTTAACAAGTTCCTGCATGGGAGGTTGGTCAGGAAGTTTATATCTCTTGACATTCGAACAGCCTTCAGGAGAGTGAACTTACCAAAAGCATTTGGCCCAGATGGGGTACCTGGCCAAGTACTAAGGACTTGTGCTGATCAACTGGCTGGAGTGCTCACTGAGATCTTTAGCTGCTCACTTTGGCAGTGTGTGGTACCCACTTGCTTCAAGCAGGCTTCAATTACACTGGTGGTCAGGAAGAGTATGGTGACCTGCCTCAATGACTATTGCACAGGAGCATTTACATTACAGCGATGAAGTGTTTGAGAGGTTGGTGATGAAACATATCAATTCCTATCTGAGAAGTGACTTAGATCTGCTCCATTTTGCCTACCAGCAGATGCCATCTCATTGGCTCTTCATTCAACCCTGGCACATCTGGACAGCAAAGATGCATACATCAAGATGGTCTTTATCAAGTACAGCTCAGCATTCCATACCATCATCCTTTCAAAACTAATCAACAAGCTTCAGGACCTTGGCCAATATCTCCTAGTGCAATTGGATCCTCAATTTCATCACTTGCAAACCTCAGTCAGTTTAGATTGGCACACCACCTCCCCCATGATCACGATCAGCACAAGTGCACCACAAGGCTGTGTGCTTAGTCCCCTAATCTCCTTACTTAACACTTGTGACTGTGTGGCTAAGCACAACTCCAGCGCCATATTCAAGTTTGCTGACAACACCTTTGTCATAGCACTAATCAAAGAAGGTGGTGAATCAGCATGTAGCAGAGAGACTGAAAATCTGGCTCTGATGTTATAACAACAACCACTTACTCAGTGCCAACTAGAGCAAGGAGTTGCTTATTGACTTTTGGAAAAGGCAAACGGAGAACAGCATCATTGGAGAATCAGGGGTGGAGTAGGGCAGCAACTTTATGTTTCTCATTGTGATTATTTCGGTGGACCTGTCCTGGACCCAGCATGCAAGTGCAATTTCAAAGAAAGTGCCTCTCCTTCCTTGCAAGTCAGTGGAGATTTGGGATAACATCGAAAACTTTGACAAATTTCTATAGGTATGTAGTGGAGGGTATATTGACTGGCTGCATCACTGCCTGGTATGGAAACACCAATGCACATGAATGGAAAATTCTACAAAAAGTAATGGATATGGCCCAGTCCATCAAGTTGCTTATCATCTATCAAAAATCTGGATGATAATGTGGTAAACTTTATCATCAAATTTGTGGATGACAACAAGATTGGGGGTGGAGTGGACAGAGAGAAAGACTATCAAAGCTTGGAGCGGGATCTGGACCAGCTGGAAAAATCAGCTGAAAGTTGGAAGTTGAAAATTAATGCAGACAAGTGCAAGGTGTTGTGCTTTGGGAGAACCTAACACGGTAAGCAGTAAGCGGTAGGGCAGCGAGGAGTGTGGGTAGAACAGAGAGATCTGGGAATACAGATCCATTATTCCTTGAATGAGGCATAATAAGTAGATAGGATTGTAAGGAAAGTTTTTGGCATATTTCCCTTCATAGATCAAAGTATTGAGTACAGGAGTTGGGATGTTATGTTGAAATTGTATAAGATGATGGTACATGTTACCTCAGACCATAAGACCATAAGATTTTAGAGCAGAATTAGTGTTACACGGAGTGACTGGAGCAACTGGAGGCGGACCCAAGTGCAGGACACAGGCACGGAGACAGACTTGGACTTGACTAGGAACTCGGAACCAGGACTTGGACTTGACTTGGTACTTGGAACCAGGACCTGGACTTGACTTGGAACTCGGAACCTGGACTGAACTCGAAGCCTTCACTGGAACTCAAAGTCTTGACTTGGACTGGGACTTGGAGCCTGGAACTGGAACATGGAGATGACAACACCAAACAAACACAGACGATTCATATCTTGGCTTGGAGGAGCAGCAACTTTAAGTTTCTGATGCCTTAACCATCATTTTTAGGGGATTTTAACCAGGCCAGGTTGAAAAAGTCATTAAATAATTATCATCAACAAATCACTTGTAGTACTAGAGGAGACAATACACTGGACTGCTGTTAAACCACAGTCAAGAGTGCTTAACGTGCTGTTCCATGGCCTCACTTTGGAAAGTCTGATCACCTGGTTGTACTTCTACTACCCGAGTATATACAGAGACTGAAGACTGCAGCACCAATAGTGAGGATCAAGATGGTATAGACAAGGGAAGCACAGGATCGTTTACAGGACCGCTTTGAATCGGTGGATTGGATGGAATTCAGGGATTCATCTTTGAATCTAGATGAGTATGCAGCAGTTGTCACAGGCTTCATTAAAACCTGTGTGGATGAGTGTGTCCCTATGAAAACTTGCTGTACATTGCCAAACCAAAAGCTTTGGATGAACAAGGAGGTTCGTCATCTGCTGAGAGCTAGATCTGTGGCATTTAAGTCCAGCGACCCAGGTCTACACAAGCAAACTAGGTATGACTTGTGAAGGGCTATTTCAAGAGTGAAAAAGCATTTTGGAATGAGGTTGGAGGTGACATCGGCTGCATGCCAACTCTGGCAGGGTGTGCAGGACGCTACTTCCTACAAAGTGAAACTCAAAAGCATGAACGCATCGATGTTTCATTACCAGACAAGCTCAATACCTTTTATACCTGCTTTGAAAGGGAGAATATAACTACAGCTGTGAAGATTCCTGCTGCACCTGGTGACCCTATGATCTCTGTCTCGGAGGCTGATGTCCTTCAAGAGGGTGAACCCTCGCAAGGTGGCGGGACCCAACGGGGTAACGTTCTGAAAACTTGTGTCAAACAGCTTCTGGGTGTATTCAAGGACATTTTCAACCTCCTATTGCTATGGTTGGAAGTTCCCATCTGCTTCAAAAGCGCAGCAATTATACCAGTGCCCAAGAAAAATAGTGTGAGTTGCCTTAATGACTATCATCCAGTAGCAATCACATCTACTGTGAAGAAATGCCTTGAGAGTTTGGTCATGGCCAGAACCAACTCCTGCCTAAGCAAGCACCTGGAGCCACTGCAATTTGTCTATCACCACCACAGGCAGACGCAATTTCAATGGCTCTTCACACAACCTCAGATCACCTGGACAATAGAAACCCCTATGTCAGGATGCTGCTTGTGGACTATAGCTTAGCATTTAACACCATCATTCCCGTAGGATCTGGGACTCTGTACCTTCCTCAACAATTTTTCTATATTATCATGTTCTGCTGCCACTGTTAGCAAATTTCACGGCATAAGCCAGTGATATTAAACCTGATTCTGTCTACGACTGTTTTTCTAAAGTCTGTGACAACTGTGGTATGTTGGTTTATATCTTCTGACAAGTCCTAGAACTCTGAGGTGTTATTGTAGGTTGTCAGCCATGATGACGCACAATAGCTTTCATTGTGATTATTGTGTCTTCCTCAGTTCCCTCCAGTATCCCCTCCTGCTTCTCTCACTCAACCGGCTCTCCTACTTGGAGCAATGGTGTTCTGGGGAGAGTGTAGCCCACTTTTATTCTCTGCAAAGATAAATCTGAAATTGGTAAGCCGGGCCTAAAAGACTTTTATAGCATTGCAGCATTGTGTTTTTATGTTCTTGTATCTGACTAGGTCCAAGTAGACAAAAATGGTATTTATTTTGGTATAAAGCTCACTTTGACATCTCTTGGGAAGTTATGGAATTTCTTGTGACATTTTTCCTAGCTGCAAGATTCTCACACCTAGCTGATGTTACCCCAGCCACCATTTGCCAGGTTCTTCCAATGGCATCCCCGGCAGGTCTTCTACCCTCCTGGCAAATAGGAATTCTTTTCAGGCATCTTCATCACATACTTCTATATTCCTCCAAGTGAATCTATGTGCTTTGGTTATAGAGCCATTCAGCACATAACAGCCCTCTGGCTCAATTTGTCCATGCCAACTAAGGCACCCACCTCAGCTGGTCTCATTTCACCACGTTTGTCCCATATCCACCTAAACCTTTCCTGTCCATGTACCTGTTTATTCAAATATTGCTAATGTACCTGCCTCAACCACTTCCTCCGACAGCTCATTCCATATACTGACCATTTTCTACATGAAAGAGTTGCTCCTCGGGTTACTACTAAAGCTCTCCTTGTTCACCTTAAACCTTTACTTTCAAGTTCTTGATTCCTCAACCCTAGGAAAAGACTGCGCGCATTCAGCGTATTTATATCCCTAATGATTTTATACAGCTCTAGAAGATAGCCCCTCATTCTCCTGTGCTCTTATAAATACAGTCCCAGCCTGTACAGTCTCTCTCCATAACTTATTCCCTTGAGTCTTGGCAACATCTTTGTAAATTTTAGAAACATAGAAACATAGAAAATAGGTGCAGGAGTAGGCCATTCGGCCCTTCGAGCCTGCACCGCCATTTATTATGATCATGGCTGATCATCCAACTCAGAACCCAGCCTTCCCTCCATACCCCCTGACCCCTGTAGCCACAAGGGACATATCTAACTTCCTTTTAAACATAGCTAATGAACTGGCCTCAACAGTTTGCTGTGGCAGAGAATTCCACAGATTCACCACTCTCTGTGTGAAGAAGTTTTTCCTAACCTCGGTCCTAAAAGGCTTCCCCTCTATCCTCAAACTGTGACCCCTCGTTCTAGACCTCCCCAACATCGGGAACAATCTTCCCGCATCTAGCCTGTCCAATCCCTTTAGGATCTTATACGTTTCAATCAGATCCCCCCTCAATCTTCTAAATTCCAACGAGTACAAGCCCAGTTCATCCAGTCTTTCTCCATATGAAAGACCTGCCATCCCAGGAATCAATCTGGTGAACCTTCTTTGTACTCCCTCTATGGCAAAGATGTCTTTCCTCAGATTAGGGGACCAAAACTGCACACAATACTCCAGGTGTGGTCTCACCAAGGCCTTGTACAACTGCAGTAGTACCTCCCTGCTCCTGTACTCGAATCCTCTCGCTATAAATGCCAGCATACCGTTCGCCTTTTTCACCGCCTGCTGTACCTGCATGCCCACTTTCAATGACTGGTGTATAATGACACCCAGGTCTCGTTGCACCTCCCCTTTTCCTAATCGGCCACCATTCAGATAATAATCTGTTTTCCTATTTTTGCCACCAAAGTGGATAACTTCACATTTATCCACATTAAATTGCATCTGCCATGAGTTTGCCCACTCACCCAACCTATCCAAGTCACCCTGCATCCTCTTAGCATCCTCCTCACTGCTAACACTGCCACCCAGCTTCGTGTCATCCGCAAACTTGGAGATGCTGCATTTAATTCCCTCATCCAAGTCATTAATATATATTGTAAACAACTGGGGTCCCAGCACTGAGCCTTGCGGTACCCCACTAGTCACCGCCTGCCATTCTGAAAAGGTCCCGTTTATTCCCACTCTTTGCTTCCTGTCTGCTAACCAATTCTCCACCCACACCAATACCTTACCCCCAATACCGTGTGCTTTAAGTTTGCACACTAATCTCCTATGTGGGACCTTGTCAAAAGCCTTTTGAAAATCCAAATATACCACATCCACTGGTTCTCCCCTATCCACTCTACTAGTTACATCCTCAAAAAATTCTATGAGATTCATCAGACATGATTTTCCTTTCACAAATCCATGCTGACTTTGTCCGATCATTTCACCGCTTTCCAAATGTGCTGTTATCACATCCTTGATAACTGACTCCAGCAGTTTCCCCACCACCGACGTTAGGCTAACCGGCCTATAATTCCCCGGTTTCTCTCTCCCTCCTTTTTTAAAAAGTGGGGTTACATTAGCCACCCTCCAATCCTCAGGAACTAGTCCAGAATCTAACGAGTTTTGAAAAATTATCACTAATGCATCCACTATTTCTTGGGCCACTTCCTTAAGCACTCTGGGATGCAGACCATCTGGCCCTGGGGATTTATCTGCCTTCAATCCCTTCAATTTACCTAACACCACTTCCCTACTAACATGTATTTCGCTCAGTTCCCCCATCTCACTGGACCCTCTGTCCCTTACTATTTCTGGAAAATTATTTATGTCCTCCTTAGTGAAGACAGAACCAAAGTAATTATTCAATTGGTCTGCCATGTCCTTGCTCCCCATAATCAATTCACCTGTTTCTGTTTGCAGGGGACCTACATTTGTCTTTATCAGTCTTTTCCTTTTTACATATCTATAAAAGCTTTTACAGTCCGTTTTTATGTTCTCTGCCAGTTTTCTCTCATAATCTTTTTTCCCCTTCCTAATTAAGCCCTTTGTCCTCCTCTGCTGAACTCTGAATTTCTCCCAGTCCTCAGGTGAGCCACTTTCTCTGGCTAATTTGTATGCTACTTCTTTGGAATTGATACTATCCCTAATTTCTCTTGTCAGCCACGGGTGCACTACCTTCCTTGATTTATTCTTTTGCCAAACTGGGATGAACAATTGTAGTTCATCCATGCAACCTTTAAATGCCTGCCTTTGCATATCCACCGTCAATCCTTGAAGTGTCATTTGCCATTTTCTTGCTGCTTTTCCAGCTTAGTGACACCTTTTTCAAAGCAGGCCAAAACTAAACATAGTACTTCAAGTGTGGCCTCACCAATGGCTTTTACAACTGCAATATAATATCCCAATTTTTATACTTAGTGCTCTGACTGATGAAGTCCAGCTTGCCGAAAGCCTCCTTCACTACTCTGTCTACTTGCAATGTCACCCTCAGGGAACCATGTATTTGTATTCTTAGTTTCCTCTGTTCTACACTTCCCAGAGTTCTAGCATTCATTGTGAAAGTCCTATCCTCATAAGTCATCCCAAAATGAAACATCTCAGTTAGCCAACTTTTCTCAATACCTCCAAAACCCTGCAGTCAATCTCATCAATGGAAGCCTACTGTGCAGCTACCATGGAAAGTGTATCATCAACTGCACAGCCATATGAAGCTGGGATGTTTCACTGGAACCACAAAGATTCTTGTTTAGTGGGTCTCTGGGTGCAAGTTGCCTTAACACCTTTTCAAACCACATGTTGGCCCTTGCAAGTATTTTAGAGTATCGACATAACCAGCAACACAACACTAAAAAATTGCTGAAATCTAAATCTAAATTCTAAGCAAATACACATCCTCAACTCAAAGATACGAGTAATTTTTGGTTTTATTTGTTCAGAGGCAGCTCTCAAGTTGCATCTACATTTTTCAGTTAAACAGCTGTTCTAGAAAGATTTGACGTTATTTTCAATCTGTTTTCACTCCCAACCATTTCATATAGATTTTAGAAATAAAGGGGTCTCTTTCACTGGCTCTGCCTAGCTTGCAATTATAACAATATTGGTGTGCCACTTTAGGAGATACGGTAAGTCACCTTTCAGGTATAACATCTGTGCAAGCTTAGTTCTCAATGCCTAGAGTAAATTGAGAATAATAATATCATTCAGCAGAGATTTGAGTAAGAATTAACTATCAGAATTTGAATGTCAGCTCAGTCCAACATTTTAGCCTTGAAATTGTGTCACACAAATTTCTTTTGACATTGAAATAACACTGTAGGTCACCTCAACACTGCTTGTGGCAACCTTTCAATGAGTGAGAATTTCATTTGTGAGGTTCACAGAACAATGTGGTTGGTTTTCCTGCATAACTCCGAGTGCAAACCAATGCAAATTTCATTGTGTCATTCCCTTCTCATGACCTACAATTAGCACGACATGTAGCAGAACATGTCTGATCTTTGCAGAAAGAGGAGCATAGCAATAGAGTCACAGCCTTTCAACTGCAAGGAGTGAGGTTACTAAATGAATGGATGCTGTAACAATAACGAGAAATTATGGAAAAAGGCTCCCAAAGGAGCAGACAATCCTCAGCAGATTGGTGAAGAATATTGAGTGTGTGCATTATAATCTTTGCAAATGGGCTGTGGAAAACCAGCAGTGAATATAGTCAATGCTGTATTCTGGGAAAGTCTATGAGGTACAATAATGTCCAGGCAATCTCCTGTGACCTGAAGAAAAACCAAATGGTCTTCATGTCTTGACCACAGGGAGTTGCGAGCTTCTTAACCAGAGTGTGCACAGGAAGCTGAGAGATGCAGTGAAGATCAACAGCATTCTGGAAATTCCTGAGGCAAAACAATCTAACAGTGACCATGATCTTGACGTCCATAGGTTCAAAATACACATGTACTTAGGCTTGAGATCACAGGAAGTGTCAGGTCTGAAACAAAGGACAAACAAAACAGTTAGAAATTGGACAGTTTGAAATTGGGGGAAATGAAGTTGGTAAAAGTGATTATTCTGTGAGTAGAAGAACAATTTTAATTCGGATCTGTGAGTGTAAAGAATCAAGTGGATGAATTTTACGCTGGAAGAAAACTGCTATGGAGAATGAAAATTCATGCAGAAAAATGAGGAGATGACTTTCTGAAAAGCTAAGCTATGCATGAATATGTGAAAATTGACCTATTTCAAGAAATGATTTTCAACAGCACTTTGTTTTTGTTGGAGTTACTTGAATGAACTTTAGCCTCAAATATTCTCTACAGATCAGCTAATAATATTTTTTGTCATTACTACTCTCTCTGTAACAATCTCTGTGGACACTAAACTATTATTGGTGATATAACTATATATGACCGTATAATAACTTATATAGGATTCTTTTCTATTGTTGATTAATGTGTTAACCCACTTAATTTAAAGGGATTAAATATTCCATTAAAAATAAGATTTTCATTTCTCTCTGAATGTGTTTGTGGGATGCTTTTTTTATGTTTCCAGCTGCAGAACCTGGAAAAATGAAGGGAGGCACTGAGAACCAAATTGTCAGAAGTTAAAGAGGACGTAGGAACAGAGAAATCTGCAGGTATAAACACCAGAGTCCAGGGGTACACAGCCTGTGTGCTGAGTACTTTACTCTGCGCCTGCGAAACTTGGACCCTGCTCAGAAAACAAGAGCAGCAACTCAAGGCTTTCCATCTGTGCTGCCTCGGACGCATACTTGGTATCACCTGGGAAGACAAGATTACCAACAACACAGAGCTCGAGAAAGCAGACACCACTTGCACATCCACCTTCCTCAAACAGAAGCGTATGCGCTGGCCAGGCCACGTCTTGTGCATGACGGATGGGCACATACCAAAGGAGCTTCTCTTTGGGGAGCTGGAGTCTGGAAAGAGGCCAACAGGAAGACCCCAGCTGCAAGGACACCTACAAGCACGACCTCAAGGCCCTTGGTATTAGCACCAACACATGGCAGTCACTTGCCTCAGACAGGTGTGCCTGAAGGCAGGAGGTGAAAAAAGATCTCCTGAGGTATAAAGACCACTCTGATGCAGCAAGCAGAGGAAAAGAGAGCCCGTCGAAATCACCGTGCCCACGCTGCCCAAGACGTCAGAGCTGCCTCAGCATTCTGCTGTACACAGTGTGACGAGGACTGTCTCTCCAGCATTGGAGTCCACAGTCACAGCAGACACTGCTTAATCCAGTCCACCAGAGGTGCAAATCCACCATCGCCTGGGATCGACGGCTGCCTTCTACTACTATATACTTCATACTTTGAATGACCTGATGAGTTGAGAAGCTTATTAGAATGACTCATGGGATACTTTGTTTAATTAACGGATGATTAAAGAACAGAGCAGGAAGGTTCAGCTGAATCATAATAAAATTGCGGTCAACCTGTGATGGAGTACTCTAGTACCACTGATCTTTCTGCACTACGTTTTAGGGAGGCAGTGCAGAAAGATTACTGGACTGACAGTGCAGAAAGATGGCTTCAGCTGAGCAAAAGGATTAGAAAAATTAAATTTTCTTCTGAGAACAGAAAAGGTAAGAGGAAATTCGGCAGAGACATGCACAAAAATGAATTGTGTCCATAGCACAGATTGAGCTATACAGCATGGAAACAGGCCCTCTGCCTCAACTCATCCATGCTGACCAAGTTGCCCCTAAGATCTTGTCCTGTTTCTCTCTGACAATAAAGAAAAATTGCCTCTTTTGTCAGAGTGATTAGCTGCTTAATGCTTTAAGAAGGCTTGCAAAAGAACAGGAGGTACATTTTGTACAAAGTGAGCTGTTGTTCTGAGAAATATGCACTGAACAGGGTGGTGATGGCAGATTCAATGGTAAAATTCAGAAGAGAATTGAGACATGAAAGGATGAATAAACTACAAGTTTTATGGAAAGTGCAGGCAGTGAGACTGTTATAGAAGTTTTGGAAAAGAGGCAGTAAAGACAGATACCCTGCATTATTCTCTCAGTTTATGATCTTTTCTGACCCTTTATTTGTGGATCTTTAAATCCACTTCCAATACTCCCGGATAGCCCAGGGCCCTTCTTTCCGACCTTTTTTTCTCAACGTTCTATTGCCTTTATGTCAGTCTGAGTTGCAGATTCCTCCACTTAAATTCCGGGAAGATCAAAATCATTATCTTTGTTTTGGCCACAGATTTGCCAACAATTTCAGCAGACATATCACAAGGATTTCTTACTTCCACTTACCCCTGCTGTCTGTCACCTGCAGGCTCAATTGTTTAATATTCTCCTGGTTAGTTTTCTATCTTCTACCCACAGATAGACTTTTTCAGCTAAGTCAAAAGTCTGTGGCCCTTTTCCTTCCCCCACACCAAAGTACTACTTACTCTTACTGTCCAAGATTAACTCCTCTTTACCCTGCACCCATCCAGCTCATTACCTTTAAATCTAAGATTCTTATACTGACTTTTAAATTTCTGCCTAGTTTCACAGTTCCTCATTTCTGTTGTGTCCCCAGAATGTGGGCTTGTTTTCATCCACTTTTGTTCTGGCCCCTTTTATGCACATTTCCAGTGACCTAATCTCCTTACTTGCTTTGCTATACTATCTACATCCACAAAACCCTTCTTGCTACCTGCTTTCCTTCAAAACCCTGCTCAAAACTTGCCTCCTGCCAAATTTGAGCCCTCTTCTCTGAATCTTTGGCTAGATGATTATTTTTAATACACATCTCTGAAGAAGCTTTTGTTCTTCTACATCAAAAAAGTGAATGTAGATTGTTGTTCATACCCTCATGTTCATTTACTTCATTTGATAAGACAATACTCAACATTTGACGAGGAGTCTTAAGAAAACATTTGAACAGATATTAATTCTCAAGCAAATTGACTCCTCTGCAGAATGAGATCATTAGATCCAGTACTGTACACTGTGCAACATTGCTGCAGGAAGCATTACTTGATATTGTACTGGACATTGCTGCCTACCTGAGAGTTACTGTCATCAACAACTAGCCCTCTGATGCACTATCAACTACTCCAAAAGACTGGAAGTAGAGTAAGTACTGAAAGGCTTTTATTAGCAGTAAAATGTGACCACGACCATGCTGAGTATCTGCCCTGGACTGAGAGGAGGAGCAATGGCACAATCGCCTTTATTCAGGTTTCTATGGGAGGAGCCACAGGAGCAGTCAGCAGAGGGGCGTGTCCAGACAGGTAACCCAGTTACAACATATATATATATAGTTTACCACACCCTCTGTCTAATTGTCTATACCAATGTAATGAAAGTTACTGAAGACCCATTGTGCAGTTGCCCATCCTTTGAGAAAAGCAATCCTTCTAACAGGACATTGGAGTATACCTGTATCAAATTGGGCTCGCAAACTCTACAATATGATTATCTAGTGCATACAATTCCTGTTTATTCCTCATACCTTTTGATAAAGTTCTTAGAAAATATTCTTAAAAAATGACTCTGCTTCAGTTTTGTTCAAAGGTATTTTAAATATAAAAAATGAATAAATGAAAAGGGGAAATAATTCTTCAGTTTATAATGGAGAACACGAAGTACGTACTTTTCTTTGTTTGGCTGAAGCACATAATGGAGTTTCATGATCTTGGCTATGCCAGCTCTGATGAAAGGTCATTCATAAAATGGTAACCTGCCTTCCTGTTTCAGATGTTGTGCATTTCCAGCATTTGCTGTTTTTATTACAAACTACACGTTGCTATCCTATGGCTCAAACCAGAACACTTTGACCCATTAACCATTTGCACCAGTTTTCAGTTTACAGGGCATTTAAAAGGATCCTGTTACAGGTTTCTTTTGCAAGTAATTGCTGTTTATAGTGAATTAAAAATATATACAAAAGTGCGTTTTGGACAAATAAGTAACGTTTTCAGAGTTAGACAACATCCCTGAGATTAAAGATTACTTGTTGCAAATATAAATACAAATTGATTAGGAATACACTGTACATCATATATTCTTGTCTTTTTTTGGTGACTTAATATAATTCCCTGTTCCAGCATTCCAGTTTAACACCCTTCTTGAGCTGAACACCAAACCGAGGAATTAAAGAAACAAAACAGCTCATAAAGTACAATTAGACCATTTGGTTGTACTTTACACAAAATCACAGTCATCCAATAAAATTTTCTGTTGAGCTTTATTGTTTTCTTAACACGAAAGCTGATTAAGCACACAACTCCAGAAAACATCTAATACTCAAAGTGGATATAGTAAAAATCCAGTTGGTCATTGTAGCCCTTAAACTGAAGAATTCATCTTACACTGACTGTTTATGGTCAATTTCCATTGTGATAGAGACACACACACACAAATTATACACATAAAATCATAGGCCGAAAATACATCGTAAATATTTCTGTATTTACAACTATATTTTCATGTGTAATATCCATCTATGGAGTAGGGAATGTGGACATGGTTGGTAAAGTAGCATGTGGGATAATGTGCTTTATTGGCTGAAGTGTAGAGTATCAGAATAGAATGGGAACAAGCCCAACATAAATGGGGGAAACAACACCTGTGTAGTCTCTAATCCAATGGCAGAAAAACTGAGTTTTCCAATTTTAAGTAAACTTTCCACCCTCATATGTCCTTCCTCCCCACCTCCGTCACCTTCTGATCCTCTTCTGGTCCTCCCAGAGTCTGACCCCTTCTTCCATACATCCCCCCAGCTCCAATCACCTGTCTTTGTCTCCCTCATAGTTCCAGCCATTCACTTCACACCTAGGTTCCTCCCCCACCCCCACATCTGCCATTCACCTCTCCTAATGATTCCTATTCTCACCTCCTCAGTCCTGATACAGGGTTTTGAACCAAAATATCAATGGTTCCTTTCCTCCCATAGATGATGCTTCAGGCTTTGGGTTCCTCCAGCAGATTACTTGCTGCAAACTCACCCCCGGCCATCACAGGCTTCTCACCTCCTTCCATCCAGTCCATCTATACGGTGTGTTGATTCAGAAAGGCTAGTCCATTCCCTAGCCATTCCCTCTTTTCTGTTCTATCTTTCAGAAGAAGATACAGGAGCTTGAAATCCCAGATGTCCAGAGTAAGGACAGTTTCTCCTCCATTGTTATCAGACTTCTGAACCAGTCATCTCTTTCACTCTTCCTTTCCAGTGGTGCTGCCACACTCCCATACTCAATTCTACCCCTCCCTGTTATTCTGCTATTATCATTTAAGCATCTCTTTTTGCACTACAGTTTGCACTTTGTATCACTCTGCTGTTTTGTGCTCATTCTATTTAATATTACCATGTATACCCCATTTACTCAGAAAGGAATTTCATTGTAACCTAGTGTATATGAAAATAAACTAAAATGAATCTGAACATACTTTAGTGTTTTCATTTCCACTTCCATCACCTGTAGGTTACAAGGACACAGTACATTTCATCCAACTGACTGTTTGGAACTCTGGATGTTATTTCAAGCTATTTGAAAAAGATGTCAACATGAAGTTGTAAAAAACACGTATTTAAGATTTGCATTACCTGAGAGGATGACTTCATTCATTGCAATGACCAGGTTAGAAATGACCTTATTGAATGATGAAATAGACCAGGGGCTGATTAAAGTACTCTTGCTTTGTTTCTTACATTAGAACATAGAGCAGCTCAACACAGGTACAGGGTCTTCAGACAGTGATTACCGTGTCAACCATGCCCATTTTAACTCATTGCATTTACTTGCACTTGGTCTATATTCATCTATCCCCTGCCTGTTCACATTTTTATGGAGCAGACACGCTGAGCATTAATAGACAGAGAAAGAAGAGGAAATTTGAATACTCAATAATATTTGTAATATATCTGAATAGACCTTTAAAGGCGGTATGTTTGAAGCCATTGTGTCATATGAGGGAATGTCTACACATATGAGCACAGGCACCATTGAGAATTATTCTGTGAAGGGACAAGGATGGACACTTTGAAAATTTTACTCCTTTCCAATGCACAGACCAAGGCACTGTTATACAGCTACACAGCTAGGAGGGATCTACTGAGTCATAAGTGAGATAGTCTGCAGGAACTCTGACAGATATGGTTAATGGTCTATCACTATGACAATGCATTGGTCATCACAGGATTAGACTGGATTGATTCAGCCCTACTGAAGGACTGCTTTTGAAGTGATACAATCAAAAAGTCATCCACACTTCATGGTGCATCATCCTGCTTGAGCAGAGCTGTAGTTAGGTGGGTTTGTAAATGCCATAAGATCTTCAGTTGGCAGGCACAAAGGAGGGTGTGAAGTGCAGTTCAAATGAACTAGCCATAGAGAACACCGAATCTATGATCAATAAAGCTATCTAAAGTTCTCACTGGGGGGCATGCCGGATTTTTGGTGGACCACAACTGAAAAACAAGAAACTAGGAGCCACAGGAGTTTCTGAATGGTCCATGATATTACCAATCTAATGAAATCCTCTAAAATAAATAAATAAATAAAGAAATGAATGTAATGCCCTGGGAAAGGTTTCACTGCTAATGCAATGGTTTCTCTGTAGCAGCAGCGTGTTTGGGTTATGACTAGAGATAACAGGGGCTTTGGAATGTGCAGTGTCCAATGAGCTGTGGTTCTTCTTTCTTGTATGCCCGGGAGCGAGGTATCCGCGGGTTTTTTTTCAGTGGAAGATGGAGAGAGAAGATGCCAGAACGGAGAGGTCGTAGACTGCAGGACTGAGTGGACATGGAATGGTGTCGGGAGTCGACGACACTAGGGAGAAATCGATGGAGAACAAATGGCCGGGAAAATCGTGAGCTCCAATGTGCACATTAGGCTGTTTCATTAAAATGGGCCCTTTTCTTTTTGTTTACTAACCCTCTGGACAAATAAAGAATTATAAAGCTAAATCGTTTAATTGCATATTGTGTGCTGTTTGTTATTTCGTGGTACTGATTTGTAACAGGGGAAAACATCACGCAGCATCCACACAAATGAGATTTCACAAGTTTGACGGGCCGGAGAGTGTCTTCCCTGAGACTAACGCCCCCGACCAAACCTGAGGGCTACATGAATATACGTAATTTAATTGGAACACTGAATGAAATGAATGAGAAAATACGCTGGATGATGCAAATGCGACAGGAAAACAGCCTACCCTGCCCCACTCCACATCCACCCCCAAATCACAAACTGCAGATTGGATGGGGCTGTCTGCTGCAAGGCCATTCAGCGGGTATACAGCAGGAGGCTGGTTCTGCTTACCTTCCACTGACACGTGCATGCTAACAGACATAAAACATGACATGAAGGCTGCAGTTACTGCAGTGGGGTCATCTGCCAGAATTAGCTAAGCTGCAGAGAGGCAAGAATGCATGAGGTGTACCACTGCATCGCTATCATATTGGTGTAACAGCTCAAGCAAAATTCAAGTGCAGCAAGTAAAATTTCTGGATAACTAGTGATCTTTAAAATAATTTTCCACAGCTCTGGGAGAAAGCAAAGTTGTTTTTAATTGGATTTCATACCTCTTATCTATTTGAATATGGATTTAGTCAAAAAGCTCTTCACCTGTTATCAAAGCCTTGTAATCATCTTGATGTTGTGCAAAGAGGTGATCTTCAATAACCTGTAACCAAGTTGCAAGCAGGTATTCAAAAACCCGTTAGTTTGCTTCAGTCACTAGGATCTCACTAAATGTCCGAAGTAACAATATTAGCATTTTTTTCTTTGCTGGTTGGAAGAATAGTAAATATATAAAGTATCTTATTCTCATCTTTGAAATAGTTTTATTTTGCATATACACTTGTAACATTATATTTAACACATATTACCTATAGCTTGTTAAGACATACATATTGACTGTATATTAGAAAATTCAGTACAGTTGACCTAAAAGAAAACTTTAGCAACTATGGAGACGAGAGAAGGTGTGCTGGGGGCTGGGGGGGGGGGCCCACAGAGGTAAATGACACAAATGGGTCATGATCAGAAAAAGGTTGAGAATCTCTGATCTGTAAAAGGAAAAGAGACTGAGAATTTGCAGGATATTATCACAATGACTGTATGGTCAATTTCAGAAACTACAATAAATATGACCATCAACTTAATATTTTAAAATTCTGCACTTGGCTCTGAGCTTGATTAAATTAAATCATCATCAGATTAAGGCCAAAGGTTCAAGAAGAAGGTAGATGACCTTAAACAAAACGTTGGAGTAATAATTAAGATTTGATTAAGACCTTCGGAAGGTGTTATAAGATTTGGAATTAAGTTGGTAAAATTGTTGAAAGAAAAACTGCTCATGAAGTTCCAAGTTGCATTTCTGCCAGAGGAAAAACAAGTCGAAGGCAAGTCGTGAGAAATCAGCCAGGGTGGTTGCAAAACATTGTTATGAACCTCCAGTTCATGGTCATTAGAAACATGGAAAACCTACAGCACAATGCAGGGCCTACGGCCCACAAAGCTGCACCAAACATGTACATACTTTAGAAATTACTGGGGTTACCCATAGCCCTCTATTTTTCTAAGCTTCATGTACCTATCCAGGGGTCTCTTAAAAGACCCTATCATATCTGCCTGCACCACCATCGCCGGCAGCCCATTCCACTTACTCACCACTCTCTGCATAAAAAACTTACCCCTGACATCTCTTCTGTACTTACTTCCAAGCACCTTAAAACGTGCCCTCTCGTGTTAGCCATTTCAGCCCTGGGAAAAAGCCTCTGACTATCCACACAATCAATGCCTCTCATCATCTTATACACCTCTTTCAGGTCACCTCTCAATCTCCATTGCTCCAAGGAGAAAAGGAGGCAACATCCTTGTAAATCTCCTCTGCACCCTTTCTATACTTCTCACATCCTTCCTGCAGTGAGGCGACCAGAACTGAGCACAATACTCCAAGTGGGGTCTGACCAGGGTCCTATATAGCTGTAACATTACCTCTCGGCTGCTAAGTTCAATCCCATGGTTGATGAAGGCCAATGCACCGTATGCCTTCTTAACCACATAGTCAACTTGCGCAGCGGCTTTGAGTGTCCTATGGACTTGGACCCCAAGATCCCTCTGATCCTCCACACTGCCAAGAGTCTTACCATTAATACAATATTCTGCCATCATATTTGACCTACCAAAATGAGCCACCTCACAATTCTCTGGGTTGAATTCCATCTGCCACTTCTCAGCCCAGTTTTACATCCTATCAATGTCCTGCTGTAACCCCTGACAGCTCTCCACACTATCCACAACATCCCCAACCTTTGTGTCATCATCAAATTTACTAATCCATCCCTCCACTTCCTCATCTAGCTCATTTATAAAAATCACGAAGAGAAGGGGTCCCAGAGCAGATCCCTGAGGCACACCACTGATCACCAGCCTCCATGCAGAATATGACCCATCTACAACCTCTCTTTGCTTCTGCGGGCAAGCCAAGTCTGGATCCAGAAAGCAAGGTCCCTTGGATCCCATGCCTCCTTACTTTCTCAATAAGCCTTGCATGGGGCACCTTATCAAAGGACTTGCTAAAATCCATATACACTATATCTACTGCTCTACCTTCATCAATGTGTTTAGTCACATCCTCAAAAAATTTAATCAGGCTCATAAGGCATGATCTGCCTTTGGCAAAGCCATGCTGACTATTCCTAATCATATTATGCTTCTCCAAATTTTCATTAATCCTGCCTCTCAGGATCTTCTCCATCAACTTACCAACCACTGAAGTAAGACTCACTGGTCTATAATTTCCTAGGCTATCTCTACTCCCCTTCTTGAATAATGGAACAACATCTCCAAATCTCTGGAACTTCCCCCATCCCCATTGATGATGCAAAGATCATCGTCAGAGGCACAGCAACCTGCTCCCTTGCTTCCCACAGTAGCCTGGGGTACATCTCATCTGGTTCCAGAGGCTTATCCAACTTGATGCTTTCCAAAAGCTCCAGCACATCCTCTTTCTTAATGTCTATATGCCTAAGCTTTTCAATCTGCTGTAAGTCATCCCTACAATCACCAAGATCCTTTTCTGTAGTGAATAGTGAAGCAAAGTATTCATTATCTTCGCTATCTCTCCTATTTCCACACACACTTTTCCACTGTCACATTTGATTAGTCCTTTTCTCTCATGTCTTATCCTCTTGTTCTTCACATACTTGTAGAATGCCTTGGTGTTTTCCTTAATCCTGTTCGCCAAGGACTTCTCATGGCCCCTTCTGGCTCTCCTAATTTCATTCTTAAGCACCATCCTGCTGGTCTTATAATCCTCTAGATCTCTATCATTACCTAGTTTTTTGAATCTGTCGTAATGTTTTTTTTTCTTCTTGACTAGATTTTCAACAGCCTTTGTACACCATGGTTCCAGTACCCTACCATCCTTTCCCTGAATCATTGGAACATACCTATGCAGAACACCATGCAGATATCCCCTGTACATTTGCCACATTTCTGCTGTACATTTCCCTGAGAACATCTGTTCCCAATTTACGCTTCCAAGTTCTTGCCTGATAGCTTCATATTTCCCCTTACTCCAATTAAACATTTTCCTAATTTGTCTGTTCCTATCCCTCTCCAATGCTAAAGGAAATACAATTGTGATCACTATCTCCAAAATGCTCTCCCACTGAGAGACCTGAGACCTGACCAGGTTCATTTCCCAATACCAGATCAAGTGCAGCCTCTCCTCTTGTAGGCTTATCTACATATTGTATCAGGAAACCTTTCTGAACACACCTAACAAACTCCACCCCATCTAAACCCCTCACTCTAGGGAGATGCCAATCAATATTAGGGAAATTTCAAATCTCCCACCTCGATAATCCTGTTATTATTATACCTTTCCAGAATCTGTCTCCCTATCTGCTCCTCGTGGTCTATAAAAAACACCCAATAGAGTTATTGACCCCTTCCTGTTTTTAACTTCCACCCCCAGAGACTCAGTAGACAATCCCTCCACAATTTCCTCTTTTTCTGCAGCCGTGACACTATCTCTGATCAGCAGTGCCTCACCCCCACCTCTTTTGTCTCCCTCCCTGTTCTTTCTGAAACATCTAAAGCCTGTCACTCCAAGTAACCTTTCCTGCCTCTGAGCCATCCAAGTCTCTGTCAGGGCCACAACATCATAGCTTCAAGTACTGATCCACGCTCATTCTGTCCAAAGTCTTCATGGTTGTCATAGATATTGAGTTTCCTGGCCCTTTTCATTTAATCTAGAATTTGAGGTGTTATGCAAACTGAATATGAGAACAAAGTAGCTGTAGCAGTAACATTGTGTGTAGACGTGCCTTTGAAGTGGAATTTTGAAGTCCATAGTTGTGCTGTGTCCAGTATATTCCAGTAGAATGGCAGAAACGTGGCAAGTTCGGACACACTAAAGGACGGATATTGTCATCTGCATCGCCAGTTGGGAAGATAAAGCAGAACTATGGGTGAACACCACAGAAAGTGGCTAAGAGACAATCAAGACACCAGTGATGGATGTTGGATTGAGGATCAAAGAGAGGCCAGAATGCAAAAGGTATTGATAATAGAAGACTGGTGCAAACAGGAAGCAGGTGATAAGAAACCAAGGGATATATAAAGAAATCATGAACAGTTATGCACACAAGTGTAATCAGCATTGCTCCGTGAACTTCAGATCAGTAACACTTTGATGAGGCAGTTTGATGGGAGAGTATGCAGAGCTGGGAATATTTAGACTCTGTAGCAAGTTGAGAGAGTGATGAAGTTTGGCAAGTGGACTCTAATGTAGGAAAGTATGAAGTTATGAAGTCCAGTAGGAAGAATCAAAAGGCTATCTAAATGGAGAGAGACAGGTGAAGTACAAAGGGATCTGAGTGTTTTTATGAATGGAACACAGAAAGTTAGTGTTCAAGTGCAGCAATTAACTAAGCAAATGGCACATCAGCCTCTATTGTTGGAGAGTTGCTAAATTTATATTAGCTCACACCTGGAATATTGTGAGCAGATATAGTACCATTATTTAAGAAAGAATATGTTAGCGTTAGATGAAATCCAATAGATATTCACTTGGCTAATTATTCTCTAAATGGCTAACATCATTAGACCTTGTGTTTAGAAGAATGTGCTGTGATCTTGTTAAAATATATAGTATCCTAAGGGACATGACAAGGTAGATATTGAGATGCCTACACTAGAGGGAATGCCTCGAACATGGAAGCATAGCTAAGGTTTTGGGGGGGGGGGGAGACTAGGTATGTTGAAATTTCTCCCCACAATGGATGTTGAATCACTGGAATTCTCCGCCTCGAGAGTCATGGCGGCTAGATCACCAAGGTTTTTAAAGAATACCTTGAATATTGGTTGAAAGATCAAGAAATTGATCTATATTTGAGACTGGTACAGAAAAGGAATTGATGTCGAGGGAAGAACAGCCATGATCATATTGAATGACAAGGTAGGTTTGAGCGACCAAATACCAAGTGGTTTATCCTTTATTCTATTTTCTAGTATATATTAATCTACCTTCAGCCTTCCAATCATTGAAGAAAAAAAACACTCAGCCTCTCTTACCTATCCCTGTTCCTGCAGTTCATCATCCCAAGAACCATCTTTACGAATGTTTCTAGACCCTCTTCTCTGCAATGTGGCAACTAGAATTGAACACAATACACCAGCTGTGGCAGTTCCACATTTTTCTTGCCAAATGCCTCTGTTGATAAATCCCAAAAGTTTCTATGGTTTATTAAGTGCTTTCTCAACCAGCTTGGCTACTGGCAGAATTGTAGAAAATATAACCTCCCAGGTTAATTGGGATGACTAATGACTGAAAGTGGTCTGATTGGTTAATAATTTGGTGGAATTCGTTTGTCCTGCTTTTTCACAGAACATAAATGGGCAATTTTCCAACCTATTAAGTACATGCCAGTGTTGTCACTCCACTGGAATAGTTTGGCTTGTGGTCAATTCTAAGAAGATTTGAGGACCATGGCTGTTTTCAAGACTGTGGGTAGTGCAAAAAGCACAGGCCTGTGACCTTCCTTTGAGGCACTATTCTTCAGTGAGATAAAAGTGATAACTAAAATGAAATTTAAGAATTTGTGCTTCCAGTGGTATTGCAGTTTGTGGAATTCCCTTCAGTGCTGTACATATTTGCAATCCACTTCCATACTCTTCACATCCAAATACTTGAATAAATTGGACATTCTCCTACTCCTTTGCAAAGATAAAAATAAAGCATCTTCTATATCTGCTCCTGTGGAAGTCTGCCAGTTTAACCAACAGGTGCAGTTCCAGTTTCAGATATGGGCCAGGAACACACAGAGTGTGGGAACATGAGTGCACAAGATGAACTATATTAGCTCTCAACAGGGATTTAATAGGCTCACTATCAGCTGCTGAAGGCTTTCAGTTAATACTCTGGACAGGAACTTTGAGTTATACATAACACCATGGCAAATTATAACCATTGTTCACACCAGAGTTATTGCAAAGTTAACCCTCACGGGTTAAAATGGCCCACTCCTCTCTTCACCTCTGATGTTCTTAGTTGTTGGCTGCAAAGTAATGTCAGTAATATCTCATAAAAATCCATCCGTGACTCTATTTCAGGGTGTTAGGTTTGTAGGGGCGGTTTTGGATTCAGAGATTGGAATTAGGTGTCAGTTCAGGGTTTTGAATACAAGTACCTTGGGTCAAGAATGATGAGTTCGGAGAAAGACATAAGGATACGGAAGGTGCTGGCGCGGAGGGCTATGAACGACATGAAGGAAATCTGGAAGTCGAACCTGACCAGAGGGCTTAAAAGGAGGATTTTCATAGCAGTCATAGAGTCCATTCTCACGTACGGATGCGAGACAAGGACACTCACCAAGACAACGGGAAAGTCTCTAGATGGTTGCTATACACGAATGCTCCGGATGGCTCTTGATGTGAGTTGGCAACAGCACATGACGAACATTGAGCTCTGTAACAACCTACCGATGCTCTCCACTAAAATTGAGGCGAGAAGACTGCAACCAGCGGGGCACTGTCTATGCCACCCCGAGCTACCTGCCAGCCTAGTCATCATACGGGAGCCCAAGCATGGGAGGATGAACCCTGGACGCCCTCCCAAGACTATGGTCATCAGGCTCCTAGAGGACAGCAGCGCGGCTAATGTAGATGAACTGAACAAACTGATGAGGGAGAAGGAGAAGTGGAGAGTCCGTCATCGTTCCCGACGCCGGCCCCCTAGGCCTGAGTCGACATAGTAGTAGTATTAGTAGTAGTAGTCAGGGTTAAGGGACCTGTAACATGGACGTGGTCAGAAGCTGGGCAGGCAGACACCTAGTGTTCAGAGTGTCTTCATCTGTGAGTCTGGAGCCTGAGGCCTGGAGTTTGGGTCCTAATCCAGGATCCTCATTTGTCTTCATTGGTGAATCTCGGTTTGATATTGAAGACCAAAGCCCAAAGGTTGATCGGATTTCCAGAAGTCAAGGCCTGATGGCTGGTGCCCCGAGTCTGCGCATCTCTGCAAATCAGCTGGGGAAGTCACAGACCCAATGTCAATGAATCTTTTGATGATCTGTTCTGGAGTAAGAGAACTATGTATGTGGGTTTAGGAGGGAGGAACAGGGCTTGTTTTGCTGTTGTTGCTTTGTTGCTTGGTATGCTCTGCTTTGCTTTGTTTTATGTTGTTTTGCCAAGCACAGTGGGCATGCTATGTTGGTGCCAGAATGTTTGGTGACAATTGTGATCTGCTTCCAGTACACCTTTCAATGTGTTGTTTGTTATAACTCCATCCTCCCCCCTGCCAACTATCTGAGGCTGAGCATTTGTTAGATGATGGATTACAGTTAGGAAAGAGAGGCTGACTGTGTTTTCTTTAAAGAGGATAATCTTCTAACCATATATTCATGTCTCTCACTAAAACTGCTGTTTTTACCTCCATAATAGAAACATAGCAACATAGAAAACCTACAGCACAATATAGGCCTTTCGGCCCACAATGCTGTGCTGAACATGTACTTACTTTAGAAATTACCTAGGGTTACTCTTAGTCCTCCATTTTTCTAAGCTCCACGTACCTATCCAGGAGTCTCTTAAAAGACCCTATCGTATCCACCTCCACCACCATTGCTGGCAGCCCATTCCACACACTCACCACTCTCTGCGTTAAAAAAACTTACCCCTGCCATCTCCTCTGTACCTACTTCCAAGCACCTTAAAACCGTGCCCTCCATGTTTAGCATTGCTAAATAATATTACTAAAATCCTTTTCCACATCTTGTTACATCTAACTTTGCAACATCTTTAAGGCACTAATTAAAACCTTTCATGTGTAATGTTTGTCCATGGACCACTGAAATAGGGAATGTGGATGTGGTGGTTAAGGCAGCAAGTGGGATAATATTCTTACAATACGCTGGAGGAACTCAGCAGGTCGGGCAGCATCTGTGGAAAAGATCAGTCGACGTTTCGGGTGTTGAGATTGTTGCTTTGACCCTAGCATCTGCAGATTTTTTTGTGTTTGGGATAATATTCTTTATTGGCTGAGGTGTATAGGGATGGAAGCAAGCACAATATAAACTGGGGAAACAACATTTTATATTCAAATTTAGCAGTCTATAATCCAAAGATCCAAATATGAATGTTGAGTTTTCCAGTTTTAGATGATCTTTCCACCCTCAAATTCCCTTCCTCCCTCCACCCACATTCCGATCTTCTTCCAGTCCTCCCATTTTGTCCCCAGCTCCCAACAGCTATCTTTGTACCCTTGTGGTTCCATGGTTAAGCTCTTTGTTACCTACTGAATATCTTCAGTAGTGTTTTGTTATGAAATTTTACTTGTTAATGGCTGAGTTTTATCATCAGCAGCATCTTCTTTCTGCTCATGGACCATAGTAGTAACAATGAATTGCCTTCCATGTAACTACTGTTTCACTGCTCTCAAGGCATAAGGGGACTCGTATAAAAATCCAAATTCAGTTTATTTAATAATTAAGCTGTGCTCCCTGTCCACAGTATATAAGGAGTTAGACATTCCCTGGGAAGAGAAGGGTAGAGTTTTGAAGTCTAGCAGCTGATGAATGTTATCTTTCTTTCCTCCTGACATTACCAAGGACTAAATCCCCCTACAAGTTTAGGGAATTCAGTCCTGGATAAGACTTTACCAATCATAGGGGAATGCATAGATTTAACCCAAAATCATTGGCACTGTGAACAAATAAAGCTGGTTGATTTCCTATTGCTGTTTGTAAGACATTGCTATAGGCTAATAGATTGTGCTATTCCCTTACAATTGAACTCTACTTCAAAAGTACTCAGTTTTCAAAATACTATGAACATCCTTAAGTCATGAAGACACTCTATAAAATTGCCTACATTTTATTTTTCTTTGACAAGTTAGTGAATAAAGTGAGCCTAATCTTGTCATTATTGCAAGGTCCCACAGACCATGACTAAAGAAAGCCCAAACAGTGAGAACTCTGCCTGGGTTTTCTCTTTCCAAAGCCAAGAACTGTGAAACTAATTCAGAACATTTGGAGAGTGAATCTTGTTAACAAGAAATTTAAACTTTGATTAATGCTGTTTCAAGGAATGTACAAAATTGACCACAGATTTGAATATGCAGAGGTGTGATCTGTTAAACAGTATCAGTAGCATTGCCATTTTGGCTTGTTTGGGAGCACTGTCACTTCTGGGTCACATGGTTGCGGGCTTGAACATATTAACTTAAATTGATGCTCCAATGTAGCAGAAGTAATCAGAGGATTATAGTGTAATAACAGGGAATTTTAACTGTCCTGGCACAGCTGCAAACACTTTCATGTCAGTTTAAGAAGGATGTGGTTTCAAACTCTACTCCAAAACTTAGCACATAACTGAGGCTAATATTTTAGAGTAGTACTGATGGAGGTTCTCATTATTAGAGATGCAGATTACAAAATCAAATTCCGTTGCGCCCATTGTTTAAGCTAGCATATAACTTTAGTGTAGTTAATGGCCTTCCCAAGGAAATTAAAGATCATATCATACATGTTGGTCATCCATGGAAAATAGGCAGGTTATTCATTGTGTAATACTGGTTTCATGTTTGCACTGCCAAACCAGACTAACATGAAACATCTTACATGTCTATTAAACTCATATGAGGAAGTCAATGTTTATCAGTAAGAAGAATTCTACTCTACCTCATCATCATAATAAATTACATAGTCATCACAGAGCCCTTTAATTTCTTTGTGGTTCATCTATGTTGAAAACACAGTGAATACACAAAGGGAAAAAGATCCAAATATTTGGAAAACTAGATTAGTGACAAGTAATTACACACTAACGAGGATTTAACCCAGAGGAACCAGCATAGACTCTTGGAAATCAGTTGATGCATCATGAACCAGTACAATAAAATCAGGAGAGAAAAAAAATAACATTCTTATTTAATATATTGATGGTATAATAAATGATAAGTCAAATTTCACAAAAGGTAATATTCCAGAAAAGAAAATGTGATCCATACCCAGTTATAAAATCATTTACTGAAAATACATAAAGATTTGAAAAATATTCCCAAATTAAGAGTAAATTCAATATAATTGGTTTGTAAAGATTTTAAATCTTCCATTATTAAGGAGTTTTATCGGGAATTAATTCTGTTGAAAGCATTTTCTTTGCAAACAAATTGGGGCAATACTCTTTTCTTTGATTCAGCTTATTAGTTTTTCAGCATAGATCCTTCTTCGAGAGGCTCTGAATTCTTTTCGTATTTCACTCAATCTTGTTCTGCAAAATCATAATTTCCTTTGTGGATTCTGATATCTGGCTTCAATAATGCATCTTCTCGACAGATAACACCAGGCTCCATATACAGTTCACAAACCTCACTCCATCTCTTCCTGACCTCCAACACCTCCAGAACCACTTAAAAAAAATAGGGATTCCCACTTCTGCCCAAATATGGTCATTACGTAAAACATAGAACAGTACAGCACAATACAGGCCCTTTCGCCATAATGTGTTACTGGCCGTTTAACCTACTCCAAGATCAATAAACTCTTTTCGGGCTACCAGCTGGGTACTGGGATCAATTTTAACAGAGTTTAACAGAGTTTCGATGACAAACTCTGCCATCGTCATCAGATCACAATCTGTGCAGACTGGTGGTAACATCTCGCTGATTATCAACACTGGTGCACCTCAGGGGTGTGTGCTTAGCCCACTGCTCTACTCTCTATATACACATGACTGTGTGGCTAGGCATAGCTCAAATACCATCTGTAGATTTGCTGACAATACAACCATTGTCAGTAGAATCTCAGGAGGTGATGAGAGGGCGTACAGGAGTGAGATATGCCAACTAGTGGAGTGGTGCCACAGCAACAACCTGGCACTCAATGTTAGTAGGATGAAAGAGCTGATTGTGGACTTCAGGAAGGGTAAGACGAAGGACAACATACCGATCCTCATAGAGGGATCAGAAGTGGAGAGAGTGAGCAGCTTCAAGTTCCTGGGTGTCAAGATCTCTGAGGATTTAACCTGGTCCCAACATATCAATATAGTTATAAAGAAAGCAAGACAGCAGCTATACTTTATTAGGAGTTTGATGAAATTAACCATGTCAACAAATACACTTAAAAACTTCTATAGCTGTACCGTGGAGAGCATTCTGAGAGGCTGCATCACTGTCTGGTATGGAAGGGCCACTGCACAGGACCGAAAGAAGCTGCAGAAGGTTGTAAATCTAGTCAGCTCCATCTTGGGTACTAGCCTACAAAGCACCTAGGGAGCGGTGTCTCAGAAAGGCAGCATCCATTATCAAGGACCTCCAGCACCCAGGGCATGGCCTTTTCTCACTGTTACCATCAGGTAGGAAGTATAGAAGTCTGAAGGCACACACTCAGCAATTCAGGAACAGCTTCTTCCCCTCTGCCATCTGATTCCTAAATGGACATTGAAGCTTTGAACAGTACCTCACTTTTTTTAATGTACAGTATTTCTGTTTTTGCATATTGTTTTAAATCTATTCAATGTACATAATTGATTTACTTGTTTATTTATTATTATTATTTTTATTTTATCATTATTATTATTATTTTCTGCGAGATTATGTATTCCATTGAACTGCTGCTGCTAAGTTAACGAATTTTACGTCACATGCCGGTGATAATAAACCTGATTCTGATTCTGGGATGATGCCTGGGCATATCTAGTCTGGTGGTATCTATACTCCCACCATCTGTTCCTTCTTCTGATTGGTTAGCCCTCATCCAATCAAGTTTCCACTGTTCCACCTTGTTTACAATTGAATTCCCATTCCCATTCTTACTTAGAGTGACACCGTTGCCTTTGTTAAAATTATTTTTCTCTAGTTTTATTTCAATTACTTCTTTCACCAGGTGATCCCAAAAGCAATTGGCGTGGCACAATAGTTTTATGCTGTCAGACATCTTCCCTGATGAAGATGGCAGAATTTGTTGGTTAAAATCATTATCTGTACCCAGCTGGAAACCTGTGAAGAGTTTATTCATCATATATGCTGGGAAAGTACTGGATCCTTTTTTAACTCCAAGATCAATTTAACCCTTACGTTCTGCATAGCTGTCTGTTTTTCTTTCATCCATGTACCTATTTAAGAGTCTCTTAAGTGTCCCTAATGTATCTGCCCCTATCGCTACCCCTGGCAGCACAATCTATGCACCTACCACTCCGTGTAAAAAACCTATCTCTGACATCCCCCCAATGAAGGGTCTCGGCCTGAAACATTAACTGTTTATTCCTGTCCATAGATGCTGCCCGACCTGCTGAGCTCCTCCAGCACATTGTGTGTATTGCTCTAGATTTCCACCATCTGCAGTACATTCTGTGACCCCCAAATACTTTCCAATATTACCTTAAAATGCCCTGTCATATTAGCCAGTTCTGCCCTGGAAAGAAGGTGCTGGCTATCCACTTGATAGATGCTTTTCATAATCTTATACACCACTATCAAGTCTCCTCTCATCTTCCTTTCCGCCAAAGAGAATAGCTCTAGCTCGCTTAACTTTCTAGGCAGCATACTGGTAAATCTCCTCTGCATCCTCTCTAAAGTCCCCACAACCTTCCTATAATGAGGTGACCAGACTGGACACAATTCTCCGAGTGTAGTCTAACCAGTGTTTTATAGAGCTGAAATATTACTTTGCAGCTATTGAACTCAATCCCCTGATTAATGAAGGCCAACACATCACACACTTTCAAAACCATCCTATTAACTTGTGTGGCTTCTTTAAGCGACCTATGGACCTGAACCTCAAGATCCCACTGTTCACCCACACACTAACAGTCCTGCCATTAACCCTGTACCATGTCTTCGAGCTCGACCTTCCAAAGTGTATCATTTCACTTTTTTCTGGGGTGAACTCCATCTGCCTCTTCTCAGCTCAGTATTGCAATCCGTCAATGTCCCGCGTAGCCGACAGCAACCTTCTAGGATATCTACAACACCACCAACTGTTGTGTCATTTGCAGACCTGAGGTATTCAGTAAGAAGAAAGCCACCTCCCTGCCTCCACGCTGGCCATTGATTTACCTGGTTGTAGTCCTCCTCAAGGCTGGCTCTTTGTCCTTTCTCATCCTGAAACAGTGACCATGGAAAAACCTATCAAGGAGGTATTGACCTTAGGATTTATCCATCCATCTATGTACCTCACCAACAGAGGCGAGTTTCCTTTTTGTGAGCAAGATGGATGGCAAACTCTGTCTCTGTATTAATCAGCTCCTCAACAACATCACATTGAAAACCGCTACTCTTTTACCCCTGCTTTTGAATATCTCCAGAGAGCAACCATATTCTCCAAGTTAGATCTGCCCAATGCTTACAAGCTTGTTCACATCTGAGAAGGGAATGAGTGGAAAACAACATTCAACAACAGTGCAGGCCATTATGAGTACACCATAATGCCATTTGGTCTGGCTAATGCCCCTGCTGTTTTTCAGGCCCTGGTCAATAATGGGCTCCTCTTTTACATCCCTTTCTGTCCCTTTTTGAACATCTAAATCCCTGAACATCTAGCAGCCATTACTGTCCTTGTGACAGCAAGTCTCTGTAATGGCCACAATGTTGTTGTTCCATGTACTGATCCAAGTTCTAAGTTTATCACCCTTGTTCCTCATACCACTTTGCACATTAATGTAGATACATTTTGACCCACCCAATTGTATGAATTATGCTCTATCTGTTGGATATGCTTCCTCACATGCTCTCTACATGTTGCACAGACTACTCTATCCTCTGATCTATGACTCTAGTTCCTATCCTCCTGCCAGCCACGTTTAAACCTTCCCCAACAGCTCCAGCAAATCTGCCCAGGAGGATACTGGTCCCCCTCAAATTCAAGTGTAACTCATCGTTCTTGTACAGGTCATAGCTCCCCCAGAAGAAATCCCTATGATCCATGAATGTGAAACCCTGTCCTCTGCTCCAATTCTTTAGCCACACATTCTTCTGGCAAATCATTCTTTTTTTACCCTCACTGGCACGTGGCTCAGGTAGCAATCCAGAGATTACTACCCTTAAGGTCTGGCTTTTTAGCTTCTATTTAGGAGCTCATCCCTTTTCCTATCTCCTGTGTCATTGGTATCAATGTGTGCCATGACTTCCCCTGTAGACTTATTTAGATGATACAGTGCAGAAAAGTGTTTTTCAGTCCAACGAGCTGCACCGCCCAGCACCCATCTATTTAACCCTAACTTAATCACAAAAAAATTTACAATGGCCAATTAAGCTACTAACTTGTATGTCCTTGGTTTGTGGGAGAGAACTGGAGCACCCAAAGGAAACACATGCATTTTTAAGTACAAAATCTTACAAGGGACTCTGGAATTGAACTTTGAACTCTGACGCCTCGAGCTGTAATAGTGTCATTCTAACCACTACACTACCGTGGCTTCTGCCTGCACACCCTTCCCCTTAAGAATACGCTGAACCCAATCTAAGATGTCTATTGTTTCCAGTAAACTCCAAAGATCTGTCAAAAGGTTGATTGTAATTTTAAATCCCTTCTCATTTAAAAGGTGCTTTAGTCAATACTAGCATGCTTCAGCTAGGGCTAAACACTCACCTAAAAGTGCCCTATGGATTCATACAAAGATTAGAACTAACGTCAGTGTGGTTCATGTCTTTGAAATTATTTCCATGTCTCTTTATGTCATAGAAGGAAGCCATTTCGGCCCATCAAATCTTTACTGGCTTACTGCCTCACTAATTTTCTCTGTAGCTCATTCTTCTCCTACTCCTGGGTCTAAATACACCATGGCACAACTGGTTGTTGGACTTCCTAACAAACAGATCTCAGGTAGCCAGGATACACAACCGCTCCTCCCTCCCCATCATGACCCCCCCCCCTCCCCGGGCTGTGTGCTGAGCCCACTGCTGTAGTCTGCTCACACACGACTGCACAGCCAGACACCCAGGTAATCACATTGTCCGGTTTGCCGATAGCACCACAGTGGCAGAGCTCATCAACAACAACGATGAGGTGGCCTACAGAGAGGAACTAGAAGAGCTCAAGGCCTGGTGCCAGGCAAATAACCTCTTCCTTTCTGTCAAAAGAGAAAGGGGAACTCCTGCCACTCACTCCACTCTTTACATCGGTGGCACAACAGTGGAAACTGCGAGCAGTTTCAAACTCCTGGGACTGCACATCTCGCACAAACTCTCATGATCCCAGAACACAACTGCAACAATCAGGAAAGCTGAGTACTCATACCTTTTGCAGGTGCGCGGTAAAGAACATCCTAACATGCTGCATCACTGCATGGTATGGAAACTGCACTGTGGCAGACAGGAAGCCTCTGCAACAGATCCACCAAACTGCCCATTCCATCACTGGCATCAACTTACCCACCATCAAGGACATATACACAGACAGGTGCCGGAAACAGGCCAACAGTATCATGAAGGATCCCACCCACCCTGCCCATAGACTGTTTGTGCCACCGCCACAGGGAGGAGGCTATGTACCATCCACACCAGGACCATCAGACACAAAAACAATTACTTTCCCCAAGCAGTAAAACTAATCAACAGCTCCACCCACTAGCCCACCACCACTATTTTATCATTTCCTGCCAGAGTCACCTTATGTACAGACACACCTGTACCTAGTGTTACTTTATGTACATACAATCAATCCATGTATATAATTTATTTCAAGTATTTATAATTATTGTGTTATTTATTATTGTGTTCTTCATCTTATTGTTTTTCTGTGCTGCATCAGATCAGGAGTAACATTTATTTTGTTCTCCTTTCCACTTGTGTACTAGAAATGACATTAAGTGATCTTGAATCTTGAATTCCCATCAGCTTCCCTAGATTATATTATATATATCACCAACAGACCAAGTTAAGGAGCAGCTCTGTCAGGCAAATATTGAGGTTAAGGAGTGGCAGCAGTTGGCTTGTGACAGAGACCGCTGGAGAATAGCGCAGCCAAGAATTTAGAGGAATCCGGAAGTGTGACTGCTGAAGAGAAGAGGAGATGCAGGAAGGATCCTACTACCCAAGCACCCACACCCAGCCCCAGAGTCCGCAGATCCAGAATTGGCCTCTGCAGTCGCCAACAATCGTGCCGTCGCTCCCGAGGACTCTTCTTCCCTCCTGACCTTCGCAAGCGAAGAGCCAGCCGTCAGGGTGGCGTGGCAGCGTTGCAGTTAGGGTAATGCTGCTGCATCACCAGCCGTGTGATCGGAGTTCAATTCCCCCTGCTGAGTGTAAAGAGTATGCACGTTGTCTCCGTGTCTGCATTAGTTTCCTCTGGGTTCTCCAGTTTCCTCCCACATTTCAAAGATGCGTCGGTTAGGGTGGATGAGGTGTGGGAATGCTATGTTGATGCCGGAAGCATGGCGACACTTGCAGAATGCCCAGCACAGTCCTCACTGAATTGATCTGATGCACATGGTGCATTTCACAGTATGTTTTGATGTATATGTGATGAATAAAGCAAATTTTTTAAAAGATCTTTTATCTTTTTGCAGTGTCCTATTAATTTACCAAACTATATGTCTTTGGGATATGAGAGGAGACTAGAACAGCCAAAGGAAAACCATAGAGTCATAGGGAGAAGATGCAGACTTCACCTGTGCAGCACTAGAGGGCAGATTTGAACTCAGTTTGTTGGCATTCTATGGCCAGACCGGAAAAGACCACAATGTGTTCCACTGTGTCATCCATCATGAAAAATAATGTAAACAGAAATAATGGTGGAATGCCTCTTCTGAGAGGATTCAATGATTTATTTTTGCTTAGAAGGACCCAGGGGTCTTTTCAGGTCTGGGATTGTTTGCAAGCAGATTAACAATTATCTCTGTTCCAAATCAAATCATATTCATGGTCTTGTGGTTTGACTGAGCACTGCATGATCAGCTTGTTTGATGTGTTTGTTCAGATTCTGTCCCACAGTAATGTGGCAGTGTTGGTAAGATAATGGAAAACAATGATCTTCATTTTAAGGCTATTTTTAGCATATAATCTAGCCACATGGTGTAATATACTGGTTGCAAAACATCTAATTTGAGCAGGCTGAGATTCATTCAGTGTGATTGAAACAAAGTTATCAGGTACACAGAAGTCAGCTACTTATATTAATATTCATAAACTCTGCAGGATATTTGAAAAAAATAATTAGACATCTGTTAACTTGTTAGAGAAGGATATAAATCACTTTTTAGGCATGGCAATGTGGCAAGATTGAAATTGAGCAAGCAATATGTAATCTGTTCCAAATGAAAACATTATTGGTTCTAACAGTTTTGTTTTACAGGGTGAGGAGCATTCCATCTCATTTAAATAAGCTATTATTTAACTTTTTATGGATTAATTAAAATGCAGGAGCCTAGAAGTATTTTGGTCTGTCTTGGGCAAGTAAATGTTATAATTTTGGGAAGGGTGGGTGCAGCATGGGACAGAGTATTTCTGTCTGCTACTTTCTAATTACTTTGCAAAACTAAAAGGGGGATCAACCCACAGCCAGCAGGAACCCTCACCCTATCTCTATTAAATACTCATTTCTCTTTCACTGTGATGTGCCTAATAAAGTGGCCACTGAGTATACTTTTGTGGTCTTCTGCTTCCTTAGCCCATCTCCTTCAGAGTTTTTATTCTGCACACCACAGTTGTATTTGAGTTACTGTCACCTTCCTGTCAACTTGAACCAATCTGTGCATTCTCCTCTGACCTCTCTTACTAACACGGCATTTTCATCCACTCACTGCCACTCACTGAATGTTTTTTCTCGTACCATTCTCTGTAAATTTTTGTGCTTGAAAATCGTAGGAGTTCAGCAGCATATGAGATAGTCAAACCACCCCATCTGGCACTACCAATCATTCCATAGTCAAATTCTCTTAGATCACATTTCTTCTCTATCTGATGTTTGGTCTGAACAACTGAACCTCTTGACCATGTCTGCATGTTTTTATGCATTGAGTTGCTGCCACATGATTGGCCTATTAGATATTTGCATTAATGGGCAGGTGTACGGGTGTACCTAATAAAGTGGCCACTGAGTTTATTTGTAGGTTGTACTGGAAGAACGATGACCAGCTCCAGTTCCTGATGAAGTGGGAGTGCCACAGAGCACAGAGATTGATCGCTATTACTAATTCAGTCAATCAACAGAAGGGTAACCCAAAGCCACTAATGTCATCTTCAGAAACTTAAATGGATTGTAGCATTATTTCTTCCCAGCCCACTTCATTCCACTGGATCTGGGGTTTTGAAAATCACATCACAGTAAATTTGAAGACTTTGCAAATTCACTGTTGTGCACGTCACACAAATTTCTGGGATAACCGCAGTGTATTCACTGTAGCCATGCTAGTGGAAAGAATTAATTTTTAGGTTGGAGGCTGTTTTATCCTGATGGTGAGCCACTTTAGAGTGGATTAAAAACTCTATTCCATGGGGGATATCTTTACGCAGTTCACAATGAAATTTTTAAAACTGTATTGCTTTCTACTATAATACCGCAACAGGACATGAGCACCCAGAGCATTAAATGCATATACATATGGACGCTGTTGAGAGTGCACAAAGACATTCAAGGTATGTGACTTTTGATTGAATTTGATATCGGTTGTATATATAAAATCCTCCTTTATTCAGTAATCACTCTCATCCCATTTTCCATCTGCAATGTTGGTGCAAATGCTGGTAGACTTTGCATTGGATATAACAGTATCTATCTAACCTTAGAACGTCCACGTAAGACAGGGCAGGAAGTCAATTTTCATTGGAATGCAACCTTCCGAAGAAAGTAACTGCTGGCAAGAGAACATTCTGGTCTGTTGTCAACAAGGACATGTGTCAGAAGTATTTCAGCTTTGTATTGACCCAGAGGAAATTATATAAACCATAGAGATCTTCCTACTTGGATGCTTGGTATGGCAAGTGCTCTGCAAGAAACTTCAGAGAGTTGTGAGCATAGCCCTGTGCATCATGGAAACCAACCTGCCTTCCATGGACTCTGTCTATACTCCTTGTTGCCTGAATAAGGCAGCCAACATAATCAAAGATCCCACCCACCCTAGACAGAAGATACAAAAGCATGAAACACGTATCAGGGACAGCATCTACCTGCTGTTATAATACTACAAATAGTTCCCTAGTAGGATAAGTTGGATTCGTCACCTCACAATCTTGCACTTTTTTTGTAATCTTGTGCCTATTTTCATCTGCACCACACTTTCTCTGTAGCTGTTACAATTTATTCTCCATTGTTATTGTTTTACTTTATGCTGTCTCAATGCACTGTACAACAATCTGTATGTAAAGAAAAGCTATTCACTGTACCTTGGTACATGTGACAATGATTATCAAATTCAAATTCCAATTCCAAATTAGGGTTGAGTACCTGTGAAGGGGGAACTCCAAGTTACGGAGGGGACGGGCTCTTGTTTTGCCAGTGGTACCAATGGTCAATGGTATTCATTGGACTGAGGGGTGATGTGTTTTGACTAAGTGCTGCAGCTGTAATGAGTTAGTTGCAGAAAATGAGATAGAAGTGGTGACCATGCTACTACCGGGGACAGTGAGGGAAGGAGTAACTAGGAAGTCTGTTCAGTGAATACAGACACCTTTCCATGAGGACTCGTGTGTTGATCAAGGTAAAGATAGAGCCAGCACAGCATGAAGTGCTACACTATGATAAAGAGGAAACAATGTCACAAAGAGGCAGAAAGAATTCTTTGTGCAATGACTAACAACATCATAACATCATTTAATCTAAAATATGTTTATGATTTTAGAGCTCAGTGTAGTTAGTACACTTCTTCTATGAATAAAAATATTTAATTGAAACAAGCTATGTCTAATGTAGTCAGAGAGAGCTATACGTTAGAAGATACATGTTACAAAAGGCAAAATCTGAAATGTATTTATTTATAACCTGCCTACTCAGGCCAGATCACTCAAATGATAAAATTGTGAATTTCTTATGGTGTTCTCTTGGTTGATGAGTTAAAGCTCAGTTACAGTTAATGCCCTGAGGCACATCTTCTATTTATGTTATGTAAAGCCCAGGAGATACAATCCTCAATGACATAATTTAGCCATAATTTTAGCCAGGGAAAAATGTAAGTTGTCATGGAAACACAGGAGACCTATATAAACTAGGACAGAGTGCTCAAAGAATCAAAAACAGATGAGAAAACAGTACAATCATTAGTTGGAAAGAATAGAATGTGATGGGATGAAAACGGTGATGAGCTCTGATTTTAATTCATTGCCCGCTGGCGTTGAAAAAATATGCAAATACACAGAGTTATTCCATTCTAGCACCAGTCTTTTCTTTCAGGCACATTTCAACAATCAGTGCTGGATAATACTTATGTTCTTGACATTGTAATTTTTCTCATCTTCAGTCTTCTCCTTGAATTGCTTACCTGAAACTGAAATCTTAAAATGACATGTTTCTAATTCCTTTCAAATAATCAACTTGCATATCCCTCTCAAGATTCAAGATTTAAGATTCAAGTTTATTTATCACATGTACACTGAAACATACAGTGAAGTGAATCATTTACATTAACAACAAACATACCCAAGGATATTTTGGAGGCAGCCCACAAGTGTCACCAAACAATCTGGCGCCAACATATCATGCCCAAAATGTTCGGCAAAACAACACAGAACACAACACAACATGCAACAAAGCAACAACTGCAAAAGGTATGGCCACATTAGTGGGGTTGTATTATAGACCACCCAATAGTCAGCAAGAATCTGCAGAGAGATAGCAGGCAACTGCAGGAAACAAAAAGTTGTGGTGGTAGGGGATTTTAATTTTCCACATATTGATTGGGGCTCCCGTACTGTTGGGGGTCTAGGTGGGTTAGAGTTTGTAAGATGTGTTCAAGGAAGTTTTCTAAATCAATATATAGAGGTACCAACTAGAGGGGTTGCAATATTAGATCTCCTATTAAGAAATGAGTTAGGACAAGTGACGGAAGTGTGTGTAGGGGAGCACTTTGGTTCCAGTGATCATAACACCATTCGTTTCAACTTGATCATGGACAAAGATAGATCTGGTCCTAGGGTTGTGGTTCTAACTGGAAGAAGGCCAAATTTGAAGAAATGAGAAAAGATCTAAAAAGCGTGGATTGGGACGGACTGTTCACTGGCAAGGATGTGATCGGTAAGTGGGAAGCCTTCAAAGGAGAAATTTTGAAAGTGCAGAGCTTGGATGTTCCTGTCAGGATTAAAGGCAAAGTGAATAGGAATAAGGAACCTTGGTTCTCAAGGGATATTGCAACTCTGATAAAGGAGAAGAGAGAGTTGTACGACATGTATGGAAAATAGAGTAAATAAGATGCTTGAGGAGTATAAAAATTGCAAGAAAATACTTAAGAAGGAAATCAGGAGGGCTAAAAGAAGACACGAGGTTGCCTTGGCAGTCAAAATGAAGGATAATCCAAAGAGCTTTTACAGGTATATTAAGAGTAAAAGGATTGTAAAGGATAAAATTGGTCCTCTTGAAGGTCAGAGTGGTTGGCTATGTGCTGAACCGAAAGAAATGGGGGAGATCTTAAATGGGTTTTTTGCATCTGTATTTACTAAGGAAACTGGCATGAAGTCTATGGAATTAAGGGAAACAAGTAGTGAGATCATGGAAACTGTACAGATTAAAAAGGAGGAGGTGCTTGCTATCTTGAGGCAAATTAAAGTGGATAAATCCCCAGGACCTGACAGGGTGTTCCCTCGGACCTTGAAGGAGACTAGTGTTGAAATTGCAGGGGCCCTGGCAGATATATTTAAAATGTCGGTGTCTACGGGTGAGGTGCCGGAGGATTGGAGAATGGCTCATGTTGTTCCGTTGTTTAAAAAAGGATCGAAAAGTAATCTGGGAAATTATAGGCCGGTAAGTTTGAAGTCGGTAGTGGGTAAGTTATTGGAGGGAGTACTAAGAGACAGAATCTACAAGCATTTGGATAGACAGGGACTTATTAGGGAGAGTCAACATGGCTTTGTGCATGTTAGGTCATGTTTGACCAATCTATTGGAGTTTTTCGAGGAGATTACCAGGAAAGTGGATGAAGAGAAGGCAGTGGATGTTGACTACATGGACTTCAGTAAGGCCTTTGACGAGGTCCCGCATGGGAGGTTAGTTAGGAAAATTCAGTCGCTAGATATACATGGAGAGGTGGTAAATTGGATTAGACATTGGCTCAATGGAAGAAGCCAAAGAGTGGTAGTGGAGGATTGCTTCTCAGAGTGGAGGCCTATGACTAGTGGTGTGCCACAGGGATCAGTGCTGGGTCCATTGTTATTTGTCATCTATATCAATGATCTGTATGATAATGTGGCAAATTGGATCAGCAAATTTGCTGATGATACAAAGATTGGAGGTGTAGTGGACAGTGAGGAAGGTTTTCAAAGCTTGCAGAGGGATTTGGACCAGCTGGAAAAATAGGCTGAAAAATGGCAGATGGAGTTTAATACAGACAAGTGTGAGGTATTGCACTTTGGAAGGACAAACCGAGGTAGAACATACAGGGTAAATGGTAAGGTACTGAGGAGTACTGTAGAATAGAGAGATCTGGGAATACAGATACAAAATTCCCTAAAAGTGGCATCACAGGTAGATAGGGTCATAAAGAGAGCTTTTGGTACATTGGCCTTTATTGATCAAAGTATTGAGTATAAGAGCTGGAATGTTATGATGAAGTTGTATAAGGCGTTGGTGAGGCCAAATCTGGAGTATTGTGTTCAGTTTTGGTCACCAAATTACAGGAAGGATATTAATAAGGTTGAAAGATTGCAGAGAAGGTTTACAAAGATGTTGCCGGGACTTGAGAAACTCAGTTACAGAGAAAGGTTAAATAGGTTAGGACTTTATTCCCTGGAGCGTAGAAGAATGCGGGAAGATTTGATAGAGGTATATAAAATTATGATGGGTATAGATACAGTGAATGCAGGCAGGCTTTTTCCACAGAGGCAAGGGGAGAAAAAAACCAGAGGACATGGGTTAAGGGTGAAGGGGGAAAAGTTTAAAGGGAACATTAGGGGAGGCTTCTTCACACAGAGAGTGGTGTGAGTGTGGAATGAGCTGCCAGACGAGGTGGTAAATACAGGTTCTTCTTTAACATTTAAGAATAAATTGGACAGATACATGGATGGGAGGTGTATGGAGGGATATGGTCCGTGTGCAGGTCAGTGGGACTTGGCAGAAAATGGTTCAGCACAGCCAAGGAGGGCCAATAGGCCTGTTTCTGTGCTATAGTTTTTCTATGGTTTCTATGGTTTCTAATAAGCCCCACTCCTTTCATGCATATTCATACTCCTCTAACCCCAAGAGAAGCTATTGGCATACCTGGCCACAGACTGGGAGACATTGGGATTCAACCTTTTTAGTGGAGTCACAGAGATTTGTAGACTTGGGGCTCTAGACATCAGGCCTTTTATCATTCCCCATTCTGACTCCCCTCTTACCCCTTCTCTTCTTTTTACCAGGCTATCACTGCTCTTCCTTCCCCTTATCCCAATGTCCACTTGGGATATCCAATTCTATGGTCCCCCTCCTCTCAGATTCCTTTGTTTTCTGCTCTTTACTTCTTTCACCCATCACCTTCGAGCTTCAAACTTCGTCCTCCCTCGCTGACCTACCTACCTTCCCCTCACCTGATTTCACCTATCACTTGCCAGCTTGTACTTCTTTCCCTTCCCCTGCCTTTTAATTCTGGTTTCTCCCCCGTTGCATATTTATTACTTCAGTATTTGAATAATACTATAAACATATTGTTTGTTTAAGCATTCTTAGTTGTTTACATAATTCGTTGTGGGTTATCTGAAGTATATGAACGATATTTGTCATTATGCCTCCACGTTACAAGTGAAAGGCTAACTAAAAGTGAAGCTAAATGTACACGAGTTATCCAAGGGCTCCTGTGTTTTACACTTGATTAAGTTTTGGAGTTACAAACAATAACAGTGGTGATGAGTAAGCTTTAAAATGAACCTTAGATAACTAACTAAGTTTCTCTCTTTGCAAGGAGAAAAAGACACGAGTTAAAAATAGAAGTGCAGCATGTTTTGTTTTCAGAAGGGAAGAAAGATGTTAGAGTTTAAAAAGAAGGCAGAAAACAGAGGGAATTCATAGGTTCATAAACAAAGAGTACTGGCTGATAACACTCATAAATAAAAGAAAAAGCAGAAATATCTGGCTACATCACAGAGGTAGGCATATTTGATTGCGGAACAGACAACTGGATCATGTATACTGAAGGAATTGAGCAGTATTTTGAAGCAAATGAAATAGCCAATGAAAAGCGAGTGCTGGTGTTACTGAGTGAAATAGGTGGGAAAGCATACAGTTTGCTTAGAGGTTTAACTGCTCCAGCCAAAGCCGCCAGATTGAGCTTTGCTGATACCATGAAAGTAACGTAGGAACATTTAGAACCAAAACCATTGTTGATTGCAGAATGCTTTAGGTTTCAATAAGTGGAATCAAAAGAAAGGGGGGTCTATTTCAGTTTATGTGGCTGAACTGAAGAAATTGTCTGAGCATTGTCAGTTCAGTGATCACCTTCATGATAGATTGAGAGATTGATTAGTTTGTGGAGTATTATGAGAAAGCATTCAAAATGGCTCTTAACTGAAGCACAGCTCAGATTTAATAGAGCGGTTGAAATTGAAGCATCAAAGATAGAGAAGCAATTTAGTTGAAGTCAGGAATGAAAGTGAGCGTGAAAAAATTGCAAAGCCAAAACAGAAACTTGCCTAGTTGAACAAATTGAGTTTATGTTGTGGCAGGGGTTCACATACCCCAGCCAAATGCAGGTTTAAAGACAAAACTTGCAGAAAACACAAAAAAGTAGGAAAAATACCAAGAGCAGGTCAGATAGACAAAAATAAATGGACTGCACAGGGAAGAGAAAAAGATTAAAACCTCAAGACAGTGTTAAAAAGACTAGAAGATTATTGGTTCAGAGTATGCTGTGACGTGTGTGATTTCTTTAATCCAAGCATCACTTACTGTGGTCACATGTTTGGCACACAAGGATTACACAAGTATGCTGTGAAAATTCAAGCAGTGATGGATTCCATAAGGCCAAAGGCCATGTTACAGCTCCAGTCTTTTTTAAGATTTTTCAATTACTATAGCAGGCTCCTGCCAAACTTGGTTACTGTGCTCCACCCCTTGAACTCATTACTATAGATAGAGAAGAAATGATAATGGATGAAGCAGTGTGAGGTACCTTTCCAAAAGGCAAAGGAATTGGTGATGTCAGACACTATACTCACAAATGGTGAAAGTCCTTGATAAAGTGGATGTGAAGAGCATGTTTCCTATGGTGGGGGAGTCTAAGACCAGAGGATATGGCCTCAGAATAGAGGGCTGTCCTTTTAGAATGGAGATGAGGAGGAATTTCTTGAGCCAGAAGGTGGTAAATCTGTGGAATTCTTTGCCACAGGCAGCTTTGAAGGCCAAGTCTTTATGTATATTTAAGGCAGAGGTTGAAGGGATACGAGAAGGAGGCAGGAGATTGGGGTTGAGATGAAAATTAGATCAGCCATGATGAAATGGCAGAGCAGGCTCAATGAGCCAAATAGCCTAATTCTGCTCCTATATCTTATGGTCTTATGGTCGTATTATAATCAACATCATCCAAAGAAGCTTGCTTATGATGCCTGGCCTTAAGGAATGAATGTAGTGCTGTCACGTGTTATGAGTGATGGAAGTGAACACTCCCAGCATTTGCATCACGTTCCCTTACCATTGCAGGAAAACAATCAGGCACAGATTGACAGAGAGGCCTTGAGTCCGGTATGTGGTGTAAAATGTTTCAACAAGTACTTGTATGGGAGAGTGGTTACCCTCATTATTGATCAGCAACCACTAGTGTCCATTTCAATCCACAGAAGGATTTTCCACTAACAGCTACAGCATGAATACAGAGATGGGCTCTGCTTCCTGGAGAACACAAGTACAAGACTGAGTTCAAGAGGATGAAATATTGATGGATTGTCCCATTTCCCCTTGGAAAAGGAAATAACTGCAAAATTTACAAAAGAAAACACTCCTGTTGATGTACTCTCCCTTATGCAAATTGAAAGTCTCCCTGTTACAGCAGAGATGATCCAAAGAGAAAGCAGAAAAGACCCCACACTGTCACAGGTTTACATGGCAACCCAAAATGGCTGGACTGTGCAGCAGAAATTCCAGTTTCCGCATTTTTACCAGTCCTGTCATGAAGTTGTCCTTGATAGGGGTTGCCTAATGTGAGGATTGAGAGTTGTAACATTCAAGCTGAGAGCTAAAGTATTGTAGGAGGCCTGAGAACCTGAGATTGTGTCACAGCAGATTGATTACCCCCCTTGTCAGGAAAAACATTACATATATATATACATATATACACACACACTGTATATACAGTACTGTGCAAAAGTCTTAGACACTCTAGGTATATACGTGCCTAAAACTTGTGCACAGTACTATACACGTATACAAGTTGAGATTCATTCTATATTGAGTTGGAGTTTATAGCAAAGCAGAGGGGAGTGCTGAGTTTTTAATATATCAATAATATTACAAATATATTGTTTGATTAAACATTCTTTGTTGTTTACATAATTTTTTATATAGGCATCCGTTAGTCTCGTGAGACCATGGATTTGCGCCTTGGAGGGTTTCCAGGGCGCAGGCCTGGGCAAGGTTGTATGGAAGACCAGCAGTTGCCCATGCTGCAAGTCTCCCCTCTCCACGCCACCGATGTTGTCCAAGGGAAGGGCATTAGGACCCATACAGCATGGCACCGGTGTCATCGCAGAGCAATGTGTGGTTAAGTGCCTTGCTCAAGGACACAACACGCTGCCTCAGCCAAGGCTCGAACTAGCGACCTTCAGATCACTAGACGAACACCTTAACCACTTGGCCACATGCCAACACTTACATAATTTATTATGGGTTATATGTATGAAGTACATTAATGGCATTTGTCGCTACGCCACTGTGTCTTAAGTGAGCGCCTCGCTAAATGAGAGAATAAAGTTACATGAGTTAATCCTAGGATACCATGTTTTTCTTTTGATTAATTTCTGGAGTTAAAAACACATAACATCGCTTTTATTTTGAGTCCTGATGAAGGGCCTCAGCCTAAAGCATTGGGTATTTATTCCTCTCGGTAGATGCTTCCTGACCTACTGAGATCCTTCAGCATTTTCTGTGTGTTGCACTGTGTAATTGTAGGCCCTGTTGGAGCTAATGAATTCTTAGAAGGTCAGCAGAGAAGTTCACCTACACTCTTTTCTTATTTCCCTTCACTTTACACTCATTATTGGATTCAGGCAGACACCAGCCATTTCTCATGTGATCCTGTGGGAGAAGAAATAAGATTTTCAGCACATCAGTCTGGGTCAGAATCAACACTAAAGATCCCAATATGAAATAATTGTATACAGTCCACTCCAGAGTGTCATAAATAAATATAGCACTGCTTGAGTCCTTTTCAAAGTCTCAGGCACTTAAGGAGGAAGGGAATATTAGTCTATCAGATGACCAGTAGTATCTCAGTCACTACTGAAAGAGCCTCACAAATCCCTGTGGTTGGACAGACTGGGGCTGGGTCTGTGGGACTGAGGAAGAGAGGCTAATCTTCTGTAGGTCTGATCAGGCCCTGGGGTGTTGCTAGGGCAGGAGCAGGGGTGAAGGGAAGTCAGCAAGTAAAATCCGAATGGAGAGGCAAGGCAATAATGATCACTTAGGTGACTAAAAGTGCAGGTGAGGAGGTGTTGCTTGTTGGTTGGAAAGTGTGGTGGATACTAAGTCCTTCACTATGAGTCTTGGTGATCATGGTAGTGGAGGGGACTTCTGAGATCAGACAGTAAGCATAAAAATCAGTATAAAAGAAGGAGAATGGAAAGTCAGAGTTAAGGTCAGAATGCCAGGGTACAATCAGAGAGACTTGGGTGAGAGGTAGGAAGGTAGAGAGTTGAGAGAGTCAATGTCTTGGCTGTGGGATTAGATTTTTGGGTGAGGTCAGAGGATTAGAGGTGAGATTGGATAATGGGTGTGAGGTTTGTATGCGGTGTAACACAAGGATGAAAGCATGATATCCTTATCAAATGGACTACAATTCTCTGCTGTGCTGTGCAGATGTAATTGCCTCAGAAGGAGCCCGTGAAGATTAATCCTAAACTACTTGGTCTAAGTGCGTCTGCAGTGTTCCAACTTGCTGAGTGTGTGACTGCTGCAGAAACAGCATTGCATAAGGAAAGAATTATGATTTGAGGAGTCTGGTTGAATCTCTGCAGTGGAAACAGAAATAGCCACCTCACACTTCACTCCATCCAGAAACATCAACATTTTCAAATTGATACCACCGAATAAACAACACAAACCATTTCAATTTCTAGGCCATTTTGTGGCCCTCCACATGTTTACCTTTCCCATTTTAATGATGTTTGATAATCATTTACAGCTTGAGACGTAGCATATTTTATTCGTTAAGTAACAAAGTATATTGGAGAGGAAAATCCTGCCATGTGGAATATGTTGCTTCTCACAACAACAGAATATTTTCAAATATTGCTTCTTAATGACAGTATGCTTTCCCCTTTTATCCAGCAGAAATCTTTACACCAAAATATCCTGTGGTTACCATGCTTGTGTGAGTGTGTGTTGATATGTCACAATGTCTTGTTAATGAAGAATTCAGAGTGGTTAATTCTGGTTATTTTGTGTCATGAGCTCACCATTAACAATTGACATGTAAGCTCCCTATGATCTCGACCAATATAGGTTTAAAATAAAAGGATTCTGTTGTTAATCCGAAATATGATTACATGTGGCATGATCTTTTCCTGAGGATACGGATGTGCTTTGAGTATGACCACCTGCGATAACAGATTACTGTACACCAGGGCAGAGTCATGCATCTACAGTATGCAGGCTTTTAGCTGCTTTATACAGATCTTTCTTTCTTTCTTGGGAAAGGAAGAAATGATTGGAGAGTTGAGCTGATTTTTCAACAGATCTTCCGTTCTCCAAATGTAACTGGCATCAAAGTACAATGAAAACCTGTTTGTGGACACTGGATGATTTCCAACATACACTTTTGGCATATTCTTAGTCCTCCAGGATCTGACTCATATAAAAACACAAGCTTGTCATCGGATGGCCTGTGTCACAGAAAATCTTTACAGGTCAGATTTTTGAAATACTCTGAAACAAAGCACCAGCTTCAACTATAATTACTTAACTCTTTGTTGGCATCTGAAGCACTGGAACATATTTATTTTGCTAATGGTTCTAATGAGCTGAAAAAGGCCCTGATTTATTTTGTGATGGCTGAGGGACAAAGAACTTAGCATGTGAACCAGCACAGGGTTTGAAAGTCACTGGAAATAACTGATGTCATCAGACAGTTAACTTTCATCAGAGTTGTTGATCAGGCCTCATTAAAACAACCCCAACTAGTAGAAGGTCAGTCTTCCCATTAAGGGTAAATACTGACCTTCCATCACAATAAACGGTTATAACCAGTCTTCTTTCCAAAATAAAGTACCAAGCAAAGTTCTTATGTCGGTTTTTGCTGTTTTAAACTTATGACAATAGCAATCAAAGCCAACTACTTCCCACAGTGATGCAAGTTATGATAAACTATTGTGCAAAATTAATAGTCACAATGTACAGTATGCATTCTAAGAACATCTTAAATTGAAATGTCCCATTGTAATAAGGTCTCTAAGTGCAGCCTTCTTGTGATTACAGTTTGTTATTGTAACATTGAAGCATGATGTTCATTGAAAACTGTAGAGGCAGGTAGTGTTGAGGAAGCAGAGAGGCTGCAGAAAGTCTTGGACAGATTTGGAGAATGGGCAAAGAAGTGGCAGATGGAATACAGTGTCGGGAAGTGTATTGTCATACACTTTGATAGAAGGAATAAAAGTATATATTATTTTCTAAATGGAGAGAAAATTGAAAAATCTGAGGTGCGAAGGGACTTGGGTGTCCTCATGTAGGATTCCATAAAGGTTAATTTGCAGGTTGAGTTGGTAGTGAGGACAGCAGATACAATGTTAGCATTCATTTCGAAAGGACTAGGATATAAAAGCAAGGATCTAATGCTGAAGCTTTGTAAAGCACTAGTGAGACCTCACTTGGAGTGTTGTAAGCAGTTTTGGGCTCATTATTTAAGAAGGGATGTGCTAACATTAGAGAGCGTTCTGAGGAGGTTCATGAGAATGATCCCTGAAGTGAAAGAGTTAACTTAAGAGCATAAGACATATGATGAGAGACTGATAGCTCTGGGCCTGTACTTGCTGGAATTTTGAAGAATGAGAGGGGAATCTCATTCAAACATATCAAATGTTGAAAGGCCTAGATAGAGAGGATGTGGAAAGGATATTTCCTATGGTGGGGAGTCTACGACCAGAGGGCAAAGCCTCATAATAGAGGGATGTTCATTTAGAATGGTGATGAAGAGGAATTTCTTTAGCCTGAAGGTACTGAGTCTGTGGAATTCATTGGCACTGGCATTTGTGGAGGCCACGTCATTGGGTATATTTAAGGTGGAAGTTGATAGGTTTCTTGATTAGTCAGGGCATGAAAGGTTACAGGGATAAGGAAGGAGAATGGGGTTGAGAGGGAAGTGGATCCGCCATGATGAAATGGTGAGCAGACTCAATGGGCAGAATGGCCTGCTCCTATGTCTCATGGTCTTATGGAAATTTCCAAATTAGTTGCTACTGAGTGTTTAAAACTCAAACTTTTAATTAAATTCTCTCATCACATTATGCTCTGATTAAAAATTTCTCATGACAGAATTACAATGCACTCTTTAATGATTTTTGCAGTGTAGTTGTGAAAATTTCATTTTCATAATCTCTTAAAACTAATCTCTTATTATTGCATCAGGGTCATGGAATCACACACACAGAAACAGACTTCTTTGACCCAGTGTGTATGTGCAGGCCATCAAGCACCTGTCTACACCATTCCCATTTCCACACACTCAATCCTTAGCCTTCTACTTCAACTACTTCTTAAATATTGAGAGAGGCCCTGACCTCACCTCATCTCTAGCAGCATGTTTCAGATTTTATGTACCCTTTGGGTGAAAGATTTCTTCCTCAAGTCTCCTCTAAATCTCTTACTCCTTATGTCTATGGCTTCTGCTCAGGGAAACCTCTGCCAATGGGGAAATTCCTCATTGCCACCCTATCTATTTCCTTTATAATGTAATATACTTCAGAGAAGTCCCTCATCAGCCATCTCTGCCCCAAATAAACAGGCTAGTCACCTCTCTCTTCACAGGTGAGATGTTCATCCAGGTAGTCATAGCAACCAGATATGCATGCAGTTGTGGTGTAACCTTTGTTTTATATACTGTAGCTGTATCACGGTCTCCTTTTGCTTATATTCTACATCCCAGTTATTATAAGCAACTATCCTATGTTTTCTAATCAATTTATTTACTCATACCATTGTCTTCTTTGGATACATACAGCAAGGTATCTCTGTTGCTCAGTTCTTTAGAGGGCCCTACCACACATTGTGTAAATCCTGGTTTTCCCAAAGGGCATCACCTCACACTTTTAAGTACTGAATGCCACCAGCCATTTTTCTGCCCATCATACCAACTCATCAATATTAATTTGTATCCAAACACTATCCAAAAACCTCTTTACCAAGAACAGTACAGCACCAATCTCTGTGCCATCATGAAAATAGTAATCATATCATCTAGGGAGCTAGGGCTTTACTCTTTGGAGAGAAGGAGGATGAGAGGAGACATGATAGAGGTGTACAAGAGAATAAGAGGAATAGATAGAGTGGATAGCCAGCACCTCTTCCCCAGCGCACCACTGCTCAATACAAGAGGACATGGCTTTAAGGTAAGGGGTGGGAAGTTCAAGGGGGATATTAGAGGAAGGTTTTTTACTCAGAGAGTGGTTGGTGCGTGGAATGCACTGCCTGAGTCAGTGGTGGAGGCAGATACACTAGTGAAGTTTAAAAGACTACTAGACAAGTATATGGAGGAATTTAAGGTGGGGGCTTATATGGGAGGCAGGGTTTGAGGGTCGGCACAACATTGTGGGCCGAAGGGCCTGTACTGTGCTGTACTTTTCTATGTTTTATGTTCTATCTCCAGTCACATCCTTAATGCATATATGCAACACTCAACCCTGTGAAACATCACAGATCATAGGCTTCCATCCTCACTGTCAGCCTTTACCTTCTATTATCAGCACGCTTTTGCCAAGTTACCCTGGATTCATAAATCAACTTCCCATGTGGGGTCTTGTCAAAGGCCTCACTGAAGTTTATCTCTACCACATCAATCACAGACACTAATCATAACCTTTGATTACGTCGTGAAAACAAAAATCTGGGAAATTCATCCCACCAGACCTCCCCTGACAAAGACATGTTGATTATCTGTGATTAACTTCCGTATCCCCAAGTGCAAATCACTGATTTCTCTCAGAATTATTTCCAATAATTTCCCTACCACTGCTGTTAGACTCAAATGCCTATAATGATCTGGGTTAGCCCTGCTGTCGTTGAAGAAAAGTACAACATTCACTGTCCCCAAATCATTCACCTTTTCTGTGAACAAAAAAGACTTAAAGATCTCTGGCAGAGCTCCTTCTTTGATTCCCATATCTTTCTGGAGTACATTTCATCAGGCTCCAGAAAATCATGTATATATTTAAGCCAGGTAGAGCATCTCATAAGTCCTTATGAATGATTATTTGTTCTAAAGTTCCACTGTTCTCTTCCCTGACTTCTCCAACACAAGATCTTATCTCCAGTCATACCTGAAGATTCTGTACTCTGGAATGTTGAGTCTTTCTGCGCTTTCAGCCATGTGTCCATGAGGGCAACAAGATCATATTCTCATTGATCAGCATTTTCATTTCATCAGCTTGAACTGTCATATTTCTTGTCTTAAAACAGATACATCTGTCACTACAGTTTTCCTTCATATTGTTCCTCACCCCCTACTGCACTTCTACACTGTGCCACACTCCCAGTCCGATTTATTTTTTCTTCTATATTTGTCTTTTTGCTTGTTACAGATCTTTACTGACACTGTAACTACAAGCTAAAACTATTTGTGCAGAGATTTATTTGGTTGACTGCATGTAGCATGAAAGAGCTACATACAGTGAACCAAATAAATCTCTGAGGACCAATCTTTCTCATTGTGTTTCAAACCTCTGCACTGTGGATTCTGCTACTTTATAAGCACGTATACTATTTCAGTCTCGACATTCTTTGAATCTGTTATTGTTAGAGTAAGGAGACTGAAATAGTGTATAGATTAATAATATCAGTCTATTATTATTAAACTTCATAACTCCAATCATAATTATTGTAAGAAAATTGTAACTCAATTTTGAGAGAAAGTTCCTTACAAAGGAGGTTAATCTTGATAGAGCTAAATTTTTTTGAATTGAATTATTACTTACATCCTTCATATACGAGGAGTAAAAATCTTTATGTTATGTCTCCATCTAAACGTGCAATGTGCATTTTATAATAATTTATAATAAATAGTATGTACAACAGGATAGTCAATATAACATGGAAATACAGTTGCGTCAGCATAAATTCATCAGTCTCAATGGCCTAGTGGAAGAAGCTGTCCCGGAGCCTGTTGGTCCTGGCTTTTATGCTGTAGTACCGTTTCCCGGATAGTTGCAGCTGGAACAGTTAGTGGTTGGGGTGACTCAGGTCTCCAATGATCCTTCAGCCCCTTTTTACACACCAGTCTTTGTAGTGTCCTGAATAGTGGCAAGTTCACATTTACAGATGTGCTGGGCTGTCTGGTTCAGTGCTGAGGTGAGTGCTGATAGCTACCAGCCACAGCTGCAAGAGTCGGTTCAATGCAGAGGCAAGTAAAATCTCATGGAGTAGTAAGCTGAACACCAGTTCATCTTTTGTCCTTGGCCTCAATGCCTTAATCTTTTTAATCTGGCTCGATGCTTAAATTGGCCAAACATCAGTTCATTATCAGATCTTGGGTTCATTATCAGCTGTTTAGAGTGGTGTCACAACAACCTTGCACTCAGTGTCAGTAAGGCCAAGAAATCGATTGTGGACCAGAAGTGGGAAGCTGGGGAACGCACAGCAATCTTCATCGACAGGGCAGCAGCTTGTATCATCTCTGAAGATTTATCCTGGGCCCAACGCATTAATGCAGTCACAAAGAAGGCATGCCAGTGGCTATACTTCATCAGGAGTTTGAGGAGATTTGGAATGTCACCCAAGACTGGCAAATTTCTACTGATATACTGTGGAGAGGATTCTCACTGGTTACATCACGGAGTGATGGAGGCTCCAGTGTGCAGGATCGGAAAATCCTGCAGAGGCTTGTAGACTCAACCAGCTCCATCATGGGCACCATCAAGGACATCTTCAAAAGGCAGGAACTCAAGAAAGAGGCATCCATCATTAAGGGCCCTCACCATCTGGGACATGCCCTCTTCTCATTACTACCATCAGGGAGGAGGTACAGGAGCCTGAAGATCCACACTCAACATTTTAGGAACAGCTTCTTCCCCTCCGCCATCAGATTTCTGAATGGTCCACGAATCCATGAACATTACCTCATTAGCTTGCTCTCTTTTTCACTGCTAATGTTTTTAATGTTCCTAATTGTAACTTGCTGTAATTTACTGAAAAGTATACTGCTGCCACAAAACAACAGACTTCATGATGTCAGTAATACTAAATATGATTCTGTTTCTGAATCAACTTAAATGAATATTAATAAATGCACTAAGGGGACAAGGGAATACACAACAAATGAAAGGATACTGAAAAGTGTGCAAGGACAGAGAAATTTCTGTGTATATCGACAGAACCTTGAAGGGTTCCGGACACTTAGATAAAATGGTCAATAAGTCAGGTGAGATTACTGTCCCACATTGGTTAAGGAATAACACAAAAGAGCAAAGAAATTCTGTTCATTTGATAAAACTGCTCCCCTTTTCCAATTTCTGATGAAGGACCTTTGTCCTGAAGTAATAACTTGGTTTCACTATCCAAAGATAATGACCGTCCTGTAGAAACTTCGATTTTTTCAGTTTTACGTTTATATTTCATAAATTATCAGTCAGATTGTAGACATTAAGAGCAAAAGAGGTAGTTGAAAGGAAGCTTAAAAAGACTTTTCCAGGGATGGTGATATTCAGTCACTATGAGAGTAATGCATGCAGAATTCCGAGGGAAGTCAGCCGGTTAGGCAACATCTATGGAGAGGAATAAACAAACAATGTTGTGAGCTGAGACCTTTTTCAGAACTGGAAAGGAAGGGGGAAGAAGCCAGCAGAAGAAAGTCGGGGGGCAGGGTGTGGGAAGGAGTACAAACTATCACGTGATAGATGAAGCCTGGTGTAGGGGAAGGTAGGTTGGTAGATGAAAAGATGGGAGTTTTTAAATGGAAGAGGTAAAAGACTGCAGAAGAAGGAATTTGAAAGAGAGGGGAGTGGACCATGGGAAAAAGGGGATGAGGAGGGGCACCAGATGGAAGTGATAGGCAGCTGAGGAGAAGAGAAGCAGTAAGAGGGGAGACTGAATGGGAAATAGAGAAAGAGAGGAGGGGAAAGGGAAAATAAATTACCCGAAGTTTTAGAAATCAAATGTTCATCCCGTCAGACTCTGAGAGTGGCCTCATTGTGGGAGTAAGTGAGCCCATTGACCTACATGTCAGAATGGGAGGGGGAATTAGAATTAAAATGGTTGGACACCTGGAAATCCTGTTTTGGATGGAGTGAAGGTGCATGACAAAGTGGTCCCCCAATCTACATTGGGTTTCACTGATGGGAAGGATACTGCCTTGAACACTGGTTAAGGTAAATAACTCTGACAGACTCCCAGCTGAAGTGTTACCTCAACTGACAGAACTGTTTGGGGCCCTGAATGGTGATGAGGGAAGAGGCAAATGGGCAGGTGTCACACCTGTTCCACTGGCAGGAAGATCAGTAAGAGACTGACTAGTATGTGTGGCATTTGTAAATATATTACCAATGTTCATGATTTAGTGACACAATAGTGAATAGGATGCAAAGAATAGACTTTACACAAAGCATGAAGGAAAATATGGACTTCTTGTCAAGTAAGACATATTTGCAAGCTGGCATGTTGCTTTGCATAGAAGTGGCTAATCCTGAGTGAGTTCTGACAAACGTAACACCAGAGTGGACAGCGGCCAGTCTCAGCAGGAGAAAGGAGAACAACCTGGCTCCTGACTAGGTCGTTAAAGTGAGGGACGGCATAACTTTGAGGAGAACAGAGCAATATCATGCAGGTATGAGTGGCCAGGAATAACAGAGTTTGTGGCAATTTCAACAGCAAGTGAGTTGCATTAGAGGAATGATGGTCGTTGGACTAATGAGTCAGATGTTCTGGTGCAGCATCATTTGTCTTGGTGGGAATAGTCTGGAGAAAGAGGACTGTTCAGATTCAAGCTTTTTGCATTGGAAACTACAGGTGGAAATGATCAGGCCCCATGGACCTTTCATTGTAGGGATATTTAATTGTAGAACAAATGAAAAATTAGTGGAGATGATTAGAATATGCTTTGCAATACAGGAATACAAAAAATACATTCTAACTGAAATGAATTGCAAAATAAACAGTACCTTTCATGGGCAAGAAGAGCAAAAGATATTTCATTTACTGATGCAATATAACAATTCCTGGATCATTGCAATCCTGAGCCATCAGAAACTTGATTTATTTTTTTTAGTATCAGAGGCTGAGAGGAGATGTTACACAAGTTTATAAAATGATCAGAGGCATAGACAGGGTAGACCAACAGAATCTTTTTCGCAGGGTAGAAATGTCAAATACTAGAGGACATAGCTTTAAGGCAAGAGAGGGAAAGTTTAAATGGGATGTACAGAGCAGTTTTTTTTCATATAAACACAAAGTGGTAAATAGCTGGAATGCATTTCCCGGAATGATAGTGGAAGAAGATTGGACGTGGTGTTCAACAGATTTTCAGATGCATGGACATAGAGAGAATAGAATAACATGGATCATATAGAGACCGACGGGATTAGTTTAATTGGCACCATTCTTAGCATCTATATCGTGGGCCAAAGGACCTGCTCTTGAGCTGTATGTTCTAGTTTCCATCAGAAATTGTGGAAAACTAGAGATTTGACACTAAAAATGTTGGAGGAACTCTGCCGGTCAGGCAGCATCTATGAAAATTAATAGACAGCTGATGTTTCAGGCAGAGACCCTTCTTCGGGGCTGGAAAGGAAGGGAGAAGATGCCAGAATGAAAAGATCCGGGGGGAAGGGAAGAAGGATAGTTAAAAGGTGATAGATGAAGGCAGGTGGGTAGGTAATGTAAAGGGCTGGAAAAGAAGGAATCTGATAGGAGAGGAGAGTGGACCATAGGAGAAAAGGAGGAAGGAGGGCGCCAAGGGGAGAAGATAGGCAAGTGAGGAAAAGAGTTAAGAGGCCAGAGTGGGGAATAGAAGGAAAGAGGAGAGGGAGGGATTTTTTTTTTACCTGAAGGAGAAATCAATATTCATACCATCAGGTTGAAGGCTAGCCAGATAGAATACAAAGTGTTGCTCCTCAGTCCTGAGCGTAGCTTCATCGTGGCACAGGAGGAGGCCATGGACTGACAGGTCCAAATGGGAATGGGAATCAGAATTAAAATGCTTAGTCACCACTGGATGGAGCAGAAATGCTCAGCAAAGTGGTCTCCCAATTTATGACGGGTCTCACCAATTTAGAAGAGACTGCATCGGGAGCACTGGACACAAAAGACAATGCAGCAGTTTTGCAGGTGAAGTGTTGCCTCACGCAGAAGGACTGTTGGGGGCCCTGAATGGAGGAGGTGAATGGGCAGGTGTAGCACTTTGGCCGCTTGCAGGAATAAATGCTAGGAGGAAGATTAGTGGGGAGGGAGGAATGGGCAAGAGAATCACAGAAGGATGAAACGCTGTGGAGGTGAAGGTGGGGGAGCGTAAAGGTACGTTTGGTAGTAGGATCCCTTTGGAGATGGGGGAAATTGCAGAGAATGAAGTGCTGGATGTGGAGGCTCATGGGTGGTAGGTAAAGGCAAGAAGAACACTATCACAGTTATGGCAATGAGAAGATGGGATGAGCACAGATGTTTGGGAAATGGCAGAGATGTGGATGAGGGACACTAGGAGTCAGACAAGGCTCTCAGCAAATACATTGTCTTGATAAAGGACCAGTTTCACCTCAACAACTCTGGTACCTTTTTGGACCATGCACTTCATGACAAGTATGTGTGTGGTTTATGGTTAAAATCATAGAATGTTAGCAATGTTCAGGGTTCCAAAGTAAAAGGTGAATGGTAGTTCATCTTCCATCTGGGACCGTTGCAGTCTTCTGAACTTCACACTGAATACTACAACTTCTTGGATAGCAAGATTTTCCAGTCTGCTTCATTCATCCATCTGTGATTTAATTCAGATTTTTGGTTTATTTCTTGGGAAGTGGAGAGCCTGCCCAGCCTGACCTGACTATATTCTTTTTTTCTATGTTCGCATTCTTTAGCTGCTCCTATTCACCCACTGACCAAATTACCTTGCTTACATCTCAGACCCATGGTCATCCAGGTCTTCCCACATCAGAGACATTATTTCTTCCCACACCTTTCCAGCTTTATGGGCTTCTTCTGTCACCTTCCAATTCTGAAAAGGAGTCTTCAACCTGAAGCATTCACTCCGTTTCTCTTCTTGCAGATGTAGCCTAACCTGCTGAGTATTTCCAACATTTCCTTTATTCATTTTAAGATCCAAGGCATGTGGCTGTGAGTGCTGCAAATTGCATGATGGAAATATGCCAATTCAAAACAGCAATCTGTTTTAACTATATAAAAAGGCACATACTCTAATTTTGCAAGTCCAAATCCAAACTAGTTAATCAAAGCAACTCCAATAATGTGATTTTTGTTACTGTATAAAGCCAGAGAGAAGTCAATGTGCTATTGAAGCCAATGTGAACAATGAATATTTGGCCTTATGCAGGACGTCAGCAATGGCATTGACAGAAAGCAGAACAATTTCAAGAGAAATTGGTTGGTATATAGACATGAAGATCAACATGAAGAAAGTGATATAACAAAAAAACTCCTTTTCTAACTATATTCTACCAGAGCACCTCTGACACTATCCTGGCCAGTCGTTTTACTGACTGGTATGGGAATTGCAAGGCATCCGAACACAAGATCCTGAAACAGATTGTGAGGACTGCTGAAAGAATCAATGGGGTCTTTCTCCCCCACCCCCCGCCCCATCCAGAGCATACACCAGAAGTGCCACATTCACAGAGCTCTGAGTATGAGAGCAAGGACTGTCAGACTGGGTAAATGCTTCTTCCCCCAACCTGTGACACTTCTGAATACTCTGCTACCATCCAGTATATGTTATTTATGACAGTGCTAGTAACATTAATACTGTCGTATATTTAACTAGATGTAAATATATATAGTCATTTGCGACCTGGTTCCTGAGGAAGGTTGTTTCATTTAGCTGCATACATGTTTACTGTGGAATGAACATAAACTGAACTTGAATTTGAAGATATAGAAGCAGATTGATCTATCATGAGATAGTCTGTGAGTCGTGGATTCCTTCTGCCATCTATGCTATGATACTGGGTGTTCTTAGGTACTCAACACCCTCTCAAGTACTCCTTTGGCAGACATAGACTGGAGATTCATAATAGTCAGTAAGAACACCTCTAGGAGGTTTTGAGCACATCCTTAAGCATTTTTCTCAGCCCACCTAAGTAATCTCCTCCCCATCCAGAGCTCAAAACAGAATGTTTGTTTCAGCAATTTGGGACCCATCATGCGAACCACACAGCCAGCTCAACGTAGTCAATTAATTGTGACTTGTGACTCAGTCATCTTGTTGTTGGATTGAGAGAGGGAGTTGATGTTACTTTACTTATCCTTCTAAGAGCTTGGATGATTCTACAGATATTATAGTTGACTATAGTGCAGTAGAAAACACATTTAGATGGATCAGTGAATATTATGGATTTAATGGTATTTTATTCAGCTTCATTTTCCAGCTAATAGAACTACGAATAGTTAGATCAAAGTTCAAGGTTCAAAGTGAAATTTATTATCATACTACATACATGTAGTATGATAATAAATGTAGGAAAACACACAGAGGATGCAGAGGGGGATCACGAAGTCGAGAAAAGAGGACCGGGTCGAGACAACAGAGACTTATGGAGAAGGGGAGTTCGGTAGGTAATACCGTTCCGGCTGACCGGATGTGCACTGAGAGCGGTAAACATAAAGGAGTTGGGTGCTTACTGATCTGGTTAACAACAGATGATGCAATCCAGGTCATATTACGATCGAGGAATGTGTTTGCAGACTGGATATTGAACATTTTACTGTTGGACTTCAGCCACATTCCACTGTAATACAACACTTGGCGGCACGGGAGGTCGTTCCTGCCTGTGGCCATCGAACATGCAGCTCCTCCCGTGGAGGATCAGACACCCTGAGCCAATAGACTGGTCCTGGACTTATTTTCCATCTGGCATAGTTTGCATTTTGTTGTTTGATTGTTTGTGGTTTCTGTATTGCTATATTTACACTCTATTCTTGGTTGGTGCAGCTGTAACGAAACCAAATTTCCCTCAGGACTAATAAAGTATATCTATCTATCTATCTATCTATCTATCTATGTCACCCCATACAACCCTAAGATTCTTTTTCTGTGGACATACTTAGCAAATATATAGAACAGTAACTATAAACAGGATCTGTAAACTGTAAACTGTGAACCAACTGTGAAAATGAAGATTATAAATAAATAGCAATAAATAACGGGCAAGAAATAACAAGATAAAAGAGCCCTTAAATAAGTGTAGCTACCCCCTTTTGTTCAGGAGCCTGATTGGTGAGGGGTAACAACTATTCTTGAACTTGGTGGTGCGAGTCCTGAGGCACCTGAACCTTTTACCTGATGGCAGCAGCGGGAAATGAATATGATCTGGGTGGTGAGGATCTTTGATAATAGATGCTGCTTTTCTGCGACATCATTTAACGTAGATGTGCTCAATAGTGGGAGTGTTTTACCTGTGATGTACTGGGCTGAATCCGCTATCTTTTGTAGGATTTTCCACTCAAAAGGCATTGATGTTCTCATACAAAGCCATAATGTAGCTAGTCAGCACTCTCTCCACCACATATCTATAGAAGTTTGCCAAGGTTTTTGATGATGTATTGATCTCCGTAGACTCCTGAGGAATTAGAGGTGCTGTTGTGCTTTCTTTGCAATTATGTATATATGATGGGCCCAGCGCAGGTGCTCTGAGATAGTGATACCCAGGAATTTAAAGGTACTGACCCTCTCAAAATACCGCCTCAGCAAAGTCTTTTACAACTTCAACACAATGTCTCAGCTCCTTTATTCCATGTACTGACTGATAAAGGCTTGTGTGCCAAATGCCTTCTTCACCTCAGGTAGACAAGTGAAAGAATTATACAGGTAGACAAGTAGCAGAAACTATGCTAAAGTTGAGGAAAAGGCATGAGGTATTCTGTTGGAATATCACCAATTCATCAGTTCCTATTGGGCACACAGTAGATCTTGGTCACAAGTGTGCCTTTATTCACAAATCTCGGTCCTACTTCAGTGGTACTAACAACAGCTGCATTGAGAAAGCAAAGGTGGATTACTATCTCAACTCACTAAGGTTACATGGCTGAGTATAAAACTTCAAAGTAAATTGCTATTACAGATGCATTATCATGGTCACTGTATGAAAATACAGATAAAGAGAGTGAAAGCATGACATAATATTCTTGCATGTTAGCTCTGATCTATGCGCTTCTTTCATCCATGACTCAGTGATCCCACAAAATCATACCTGCCGATCTCTTATTGTGCTACAAAATCATCCACCTTATTCCGTATACAGCGTGCATTCAAATATCATACCTTCAGTCGTGTATCTTTCACCCTTTTCGAATATGTCCCACTTTTACAATGCAACTCATCCCACTGACTGCAATTTTTCCTTGTCATATGCCTGTCCTTCCTGACAGTCTCACTATACACTACCTCTGCTTGTAAACTAACAGCCCTCTCCTCAGCCCCCTCACTCTGGTTCCCATACCCCTGCCAAATTACTTTAAACCCTCCCCAACAACTCTAGCAAATCTTCCTGCAAGGACATTGGTCCCCCTTGGGTTCAGGCATAACCTATTCCCTTTTGTACAGATCATACCTTCCCCAGAAGAGATCCCAATGATCTAGAAATCTGAAACCCTACTCCCTGCACCAGTTTCTTAGCTACACATTCATCTGAAATATCATAAAAGTTGCTGGTGAACGCAGCAGGCCAGGCAGCATCTCTAGGAAGAGGTACAGTTGACGTTTCGGGCCGAGACCCTTCTTCTTTCATTTAGTCCTGACGAAGGGTCTCGGCCCAAAACGTTGACTGTACGTCTTCCTAGAGATGGTGCCTGGCCTGCTGTGTTCACCAGCAACTTTTATGTGTGTTGCTTGAAGTTCCTGCATCGACAGAATTCCTCCTGTTTGCATTTGAAATATCACCCTGGCTATATAGTTGTTGTTGTATAGGGACAAGAGTACAGACTGATTAGGCCTCTTTGTGGGTACTACTGTTGAGGATAATTGTGGCAGCTGTGCTGCTGCCTATCTTTACTAATTATAGTCTGTCGTTCAGGAAGTCGAGGCTCCAGTTGCAAAGGGAGATGTTGAGTCTCAGGTCTAGAATTTTTGAAATAAGTTTGCTTAGAATTATAATGCTGAATGTAGAGCTTTGGTCAATAAAAAATAGTTTACTATATGTGTCCTTACTGTGCAGATGCTCCAGAGATGAAGATGAGAGCGATGGCATCTACTGTCGATCTGTTTGGCTGGTGGGTGAATTGTAGTGAAAGCAAGAACAAGCCATTTACCCCCTTGCACTATTTACCAGCACTAATCCCAAAATCCATGATCCCCTTAACATCCAAAAATTACTGTCCTGAAGATAGTCCATGGTCAAGCTATAACAGCCTCCTTGGGCAGAGAGCTCAGAGGCTTCCTCATTGTCTGGCGGGGGGGCAGGTGGGGATGTTCAGAGATTTCTTATTCTATACAGTACCTGAATGGCTGACCTCTTAATTTCAGACTTTGACCTCTGGTTCTAATTGTAATTTACTGTATCTCGGGATGCATTTTCCCTGAATCTACTTTAAGAAACTTTGAATCCACCTGAAGCTCTTTAAGAAACTTAAGTGTTTCAATAAAGTTAGCTGTGTTTTTTAGACTCAAGAGAGTATAGACCTACCTTACTCAGTCTCTATTTAAGGGGAAAACCATCCCCAACCCATCCCAACAATTAATCTGGCAACTATTCATTGCATGCCTTCAGTTGTAAGCAAATCCTTCCTCAGGAAAGAGGAACAGATCTGTCTATAACACGCAGGATCCCATGAAAATGTAGTGAGATCTTTACTCCTGTGTTCAAGTTCTCTTGCAATAACAGCTAATATATCTTTTGTCTTCCTAATTATTTACTGTACTTGCATGTTCAATTTCAGTTACTTTGGACAAAGGATTAAACCACTTCAAATACCAATACTTTGCAATCCTTCATCTTGTTAAGAAATACTCTATCTCCCTTTTTAACTACTAATGTTATTTAGCTCACGTTACTTGACCTAGTAAAAATCACCATGATCCAATTATTTCCAATTTTTACTTGCACTTTAAAGCAGGGAGTAGAAATATCTTACAATGTCTGGCAGGTCCATTCTCTAAAGCATGTCGTGGCCATTAGCTTCCTGCTAATAGCTCTTTCCTAAACTGTGTTCACATGTATTCCTTCTCATTATGGTGAAGTCAGCAGCTTTGTCAATGTTAATATTAATATCTTGAATTTAATCTTTAACTTTGAAATCACTTTGTATCAGCACCAGTGGTGTGAATGTCATTTAAACTGTGTTCTTCACATTGTTTGTCCGCTTCTCTGTTGCATAAATGTCCTTTCTGTGGCTTCCTATTGTAATCTGTTTCCTTGAAAGAAGACACTGTTGAACTGCTACTACTTCGACTTGCTTTCCTTCATATGTTCCTGCACACCAAGGCAATCTTGCTGCTCTGAATGGATACATTTATGCCAGATATCTCCCTATGCAATGCAAGCAGAACTTCCCACCACTCAGTTTGATGGACTTGAATTCTGAGCTCTTGCGTTTGCTTCTCCTCTTGGTCCCCGTGCTACCTTCCAAGAAAATCTTCCAAGATTTTACCAAAATGTATCATGTATCATAAGTGGGTAATAAAACCTTAGATCATGTCTACACAGATGTGGCTGATGCTTACAAAGCCACTACCTCTCCCACCTGGGACAGTCCAACCATCTTTCATTGTTTCTGCTTCCCCAGTATAGCCCAGTCATTAAACGTGTGAAACCCACAATGAAGACTATTCAGATCTGGCTGGAGGGTGCTGACTCTGCTCTTCAGCACCAATTCCAGCATACAGAGTGGAGCGCGTTTGCTGCCCATGTCACCACAGACTCTCAGATTAACATTGATTTGTATACCAACTCTGTCCTTGAGCATATCAACAAGTGTGTAGATAGAGTGTCATCACAAAAACAAATAAAAGTTTTCCCCAATCAGAAACCATGGATGAACAGAGAAGTTCTCCTCCTGCTCAAAGCCAGAGATTCAGCCTTCAGGTCTGGAGACCGGGAGGCTCACAGCTCAGTCAGGGCCAACCTGAGGAGGGGAATCTCTCAGGCTAAACACATATACAAACAGAGAATCGAGGAGCATTTCATCTCCTCGGACCCCCGGTGCATGTGGCATGGCATACAGGTCATTACAGACTTCAAACCACCTAGTACTGTGCCCCCTTCCAGCTCTGCCTCCCTCCCTGATGAGCTCAATTACTTCTACACTCGCTTTGACTGAAAGAACAAGGAGGTCACCCTCAAAGCGGATCTCCCACTTGGTGAACTGCCTCTCTCACTTTCCACCTCCAATGTTTGTGCCACCCTGAGCAGGGTGAATGTACGGAAGGCAGCTGGTCCGGATGGAATACCTGGCCGTGTGCTCAGAGTCTGTGCAGGGCAGTTGGACGGGGTCTTCACGGACATTTTTAATCTGTCCCTGGCCCAGGCTGTTGTCCCCACAAGCTTCAAGATCGCCACCATCATGCCAGTGCCGAAGCATTCCACTGCCATGGGCCTAATGACTCCCACCCAGTTGCACTCACCCCCATCATTGCAAAGTGATTTGAGAGACTGGTTCTATCACATCTGAAATCCTGTCTAGCCAATACCGTGGACCCCCATCAATTTGCCTATCGCACCAACAGGTTGACAGAGGACGCCATCTCCACGGCACTTCACTCTGCCTGACCCACCTGGGCCGCACCAACTCTTACGTCAGAATGCTGTTTATTGTTTTAAGTTCGGCATTCAATACTGTGATCCCCTCCAAGCTGATCGCCAAACTTCACCAGCTTGGTATCAGCTCATCCCTCTGCAATTGGACCTCGGACTTTCTGATTAACAGACCCCAATCAGTTAAGTTAGACAACCTCTTCTCTTCCACTCTCACCCTGAACACCGGCGTGCCTCAAGGCTGTGTGCTGAGCCCTCTTCTGTACTCCATTTTCACCTATGACTGCATTCCTGTACATCGTTCTAACTCCATAATCAAGTTCACAGACAACACCACCTGGTCCAGCACCTGGCCACATGGTGTGCCAACAACAACCTGGCCTTTAATACCCAGAAGACCAAGGAGATCATTATTGACTTCAGGCATGCTAGGAGCCACACTCACGTCCCCATCTACATCAACGGAGTTGTAGTGGAGTGTGTATCAAGCTTCAAATTCCTTGGTGTCCACATCACCGAGTATCTCACCTGGTCCCTGAACTCCTCCATCCTGATCAAAAAGGTGCAACAGCGTCTTTATTTCCTGGGGAGCATCAAGAAAGCTCACCTGTCCCAGAATACTGACGGACTTTTACTGCTGCACCATTGAGAGCATACTCACCAACTGCATCTCAGTGTGGTATGGCAATTGTCCCGTATCAGACCGCAAAGCACTCCAGCGTGTGGTGAAAACGGCCCAGCAGATTATCGGCACCCAATTGCCCGCCACTGAGAACATCTACCATAAGCGCTGCCTGGGCAGGGTGAAAAGCATTATCAAGGATGCATCTCACCCTAACCATGGACTTTTTACTCTCCTCCCATCCGGTAGGCGCTACAGGAGCCTCTGCTCCTGCACCAGCAGGCACAGGAAGAGCTTCTTCCCTGAGGCTGTGACCCTGCTGAACCTCACATCACGGCACTAAGCAGTATTGCACCCATATTGTACTGTCTCAGTACTTTTACATTTGTGTGCTGTAGCACTTAATTTTTATTTGCAGTTATTTTGTAAATAATACTATTCTTTGCATTTCTGGTCAGATGCTAAATGCATTTCATTGGCTTTGTATCTGTACTCGGCACAATGACAATAAAATTGAATCTAATCTAATCTAAACCTTTATACAAATGTTCAGCATTGGCCAAGCTTCCTTTGCTGGTTTTAGATACTATTTGCATTGACACAGTTATTATGAATGTCTGTTTAAACATTAACTTTTGCTTAATGAAGAAAAAATGCTGGGAATACTCAGCAGATCAGGTGGCACTCATGGAGGGGAAAACAGGATTAAAATTTAAAGTCAATGGCCTTCATTAGGACTGAAAAACTGAGAAAACTGAGTTGAGGATATAAGGCATTGGTCAGGCTGTACTTGGAATGTGTAAGCCATTTTGGGCCACATCTCAGAAAGGATGTGTTGGCATTGGAGAGGGTCCAGAGGAGGTTCAAGAGAATGATCCCGGGAATGAAAGGATTAACGTATGAGAATTGCTCGATGGCCCTAGGCCTGTACTCACTGCATTGTAAAAGAATGAGGGGGTAATCAGATTGAAACCAATCAAAAACAGACAGGCCTAGATAGAGTGGATGCAGAGACAATGTTTTGTATGGTGGTGAGTCTAGGACCAGAGGGCACAGCCTCAGAATAGAGAGATGTTCATGTAGAATGGAGATGAGGAAGAATTCCTTTAGCTAGAGTGTGGTGAACCTGTGGAGTTCATTGCCTAACGATGACTGTGGAGGAGAAGTCACCGGTTAAATTTAAAGTGAGATTGATAGGTTCTTTGTTAGCAAGGGTGTCAAAGTTTATGGGGAGAAGGAAGGAAAGTGAGGGTGAGAAAGATACTAATTCCGTCATGATGTTATATGGAATGGCCTAACTCTGCTCCTATGTCTTATAGTTTATAGTACAATCATGTTTTATGTTTCAGAAAGGGTGGGAATGTGGATGGAGGGAACAAAGGTGGAGACTAAACAGTCCGGGAATAGTCTGACACCAACCTACACACACACACACACACACACACAGCTGAACACCACTCCACTCCCTTTGCAATTTTTGCTCATTTCTTTCTCAATTCCTGCTAAAATGTTGTTTACATTGTTTACATTTACATTTACATCATTTATTACTATATTGTAATTTCTCCTTTACTGTTCCTATTGTCTTGTTTATTAATTATTGTACTGCCTTGCACTGTTTTGTGCACTTTATGTAGTCCTGTGTAGGTCTGAAGTCTAATGTAGTTTTGTGTTGTTTCATGTAGCAGCATGGTCCTGAAGGAACACTGTTTCATTTTTACTGTGTACTGTACCAGCAGTTATGGTCAAGATCACAATAAAAGCAACTTGACTTGACTTGAAACATATTTGCTTTTGATGTCATCTAAGACCGGTTACTAAGTGCTATCTAACTATAGCTGATATGTTTGGAAGTCTGTAAATAAAGCTGAATGAAAACAGAAAGAAAAATAAAAACAGAAAATCCTGAAGCTCTGAGCTATGAGAACACGATAAATTGTCTTGAAGATGCAATAAAATTAAAGTTTGGAAATACTTAGCTGACGAGGCAGCGTCTGAGAAGAGAGAAAAGAACAGAGTTGAGATGACAGGTGGATGGCCTTACATCAGAGTTGGCATTGTTCTGACACCAAAAGAAAAGTAATTATAGTTCACACACAAACCATGTATCAAATCATATGATCCAAGAAAATGCCAAAATTGCAAAGCCACTTCATGTTTTTTCTAGAATAACAATGTGATCACTAATCGTCTCCCCTGACGTCTGATTGCAGTTTCCAGACTTAAATTTTTTGCATTATGGCATTGGGTTGAAATGGTTTTGCAGCTATTCTATTACTTCAATAAATGGAATGTAAATTGTCCTGTGGGAAGCGTAAGTTTGACAGTGTTGAATAAGGGTCTGGCCCTGTTTTTACTGACTGGTTTACTGTTTTGCGGTTTCATTCCAAGCAGTTTTACCCTCAACCTATCCTTCAAAACTATTGCTTGTTCTAAAAACAATATTTCCATTTGTTTGGCACAGGATTTGAAGGACTCCTGCACTTCATCATAACCACACTGGTTTTCATTTTGGGAAAGGACTAACCAGCACTTTGTATGGTTCTTTCACTTCAACCGTTACTAGACTTTCTATTCACAACAAATCTGGAGCGATTACCTTTCTCATGCTCAAGTCTGGATTTTAGTCTTACTGTAATTAATTATAAATTTCTTGGAATCATCATTCCAATGCAGCAATGTAGTCACTTGCCATCCTTAGTGACTATTTTATTTTTTTGGTGACTATGATTTCTTGCACCCCCACCCATCCTTGTTGCCTGTGTGCAGTATGTTTGCCCAGGAGGTATTAACCTCTAACCAATTCCATTACAGACAGTACAGGCTTACACATTTGAGACACGAGGAGCCCAAACAAAGTGTACATTTACCTTATTCAAGAGTTCTTTATAGACTGTGTCCAGAACTATGAAAAAGTTTGCTGCAACCCAGAAAGAAGTTAGTTATGATTCAGCTCTTAAAGGGGTGACAGACTTAAATTAACAGCCAATATTGCATAAAATGAGTTATGCATTCAGAAAATTATGTTAGAACAACATGGCTTTAATGCCTTCAGCCGAAAACATGGCAGCACCCTTGCAAATATTGAACATAAAGTGAAAGTTACTAAAATTATTCCATTTTGAATGCTTTGGATCAAAAACTGCTGATCTCTGATTTACAAAAAAATAAATACTGGTAAAAGAAGAAACAGAAAATGCTGAAAATGCTCAGTGGCATCCATAGAGAGAGGAAAATAAATTATGTTTCTGTTCTTTCATTAGACATACCGAGAGATACAACAGGAAAATGGGCAAATTGACCCACCAAATCCAAACTAACCATTCACTGCTCATTTGCATTCATCGTAAACAAATCTCATTTTATTCTCCCCACATTCTCATCAACTCTTCCTCTTCAGCTCAACTACAGGCTAGGGGCCAGTTAGCCTACCAATCTGCATGAGTTTAGCATGTGGCAGAAAACCAGAGCATCCTGAAGAAGCCGGGAGAACGCACAGGATTCATGCAGACTAAGATCAGAATTGAACCTAGGTCTCTGGTGCTCTGCAACAGTAATTCTACCAGCTGCATCACCGTGCACTCTATTCAGGCTCATTGCTGCTGTGATCCATCATCTAAATAATCAATAAAAGCAATACACTGACATTACCGCTTTACGGCTTCAGTTATTGCCATTGTAAGTGCTTCAGTGCAATACTTCAGCCTTTTTCCAAGTATACAGAGCACGCTTTGGCAGTCAATTAACAACCTTTTATTCTCACCTCTGCTTGTTCGAATTCTTTCCCTATTTACCTAAAAAAATAAACATACCAGTTTAACAGCTCACTAAGTAGGGCCAGCATAAATGCTACACTCTGCACCCTTCCTTAAAATCCAATTGAAACCCCAACAATAGAGCCTTTTAGAGCCTCTATCCCACTGCATACCTTGTACAGACTCTTATTAAGTGTATACCCATGGATAAGTATATTAAAAACTAACGGAAAACCATGCACTTAACAGAAGTGGATTGCGCAGCCTACACTGGCAATTACATTCATTTACAGGTCCATGAACATTCCTTTGCTTCTTTAAAATGGGATTTTTAAAGGAGCTCCAATGGATTTTGTGCCAAAGTATATTAAAGGAAAGGATGTTAAACAGGTTTGATTTTTGTTAGTCTTGAAATGCAGCCTAAATATGTTAATGAGAAAGGAAATAGTTTCCTTTATATCAGTAAGGTCTCTTTTTTATATTGATATATAGAAATTAATCATGTTTTTCATAAAGCTGTTTTTGTATTTAAATATGACTCACTGTTTCTGTATGAGATGGTTGAAATGAATCTATCTACGGGTGGCTTTTATTCCACACTTTCTTTAACTTTGAGCATTGAATATGTTGATTAATAAAAGATGACGGATTAGGAAGGAAGTGAAATGCTTTACATAAAGTGAAAGAAAGCAAGTGACTGAAATACTAGATCTACATATAAAAGGAAATTATGAAAGTAAATTGGTTTACCACTATTTCCTAGGCTGTCACTTCTCTGCAGCATTCTGCTTGACCCAGGATCTGACTCAACACTGAAAAAATATTAAAAGAAAGAATTCCAAGCTTTAAAGTGTGGAATTAATTTACAAAAAGAGTTAGTGGATTTATTTTTTAATTTTTGTTTGAAATTTGGAAACATAATATATTTCCCTGATGGCTTCTCCTGCGTTCAACTTTTCAAGCATTGCTGAAAAGTTGAAAAGCTTTCCTGTTTTGTTTTTCATTTCTTCACTTGATCACAGAGTGTCTCTTTGGACGGCAAAGAGTAGTTAGTGTGACTCTAGTCTCACAGCCTTTTGTAGTCTTGAATTCATTCTGCAGTTTAAGCGTACTCAAGGTCTCAAAGAAGTTTACAAAGAAAAGAGGTCTGATCAAGACTTGAAAAGGAGGCATTACAATTAAATCAATGTAAAAAGTGTAGGCTTGACTTGTTTGACATAAATTCTGAACTCTCAGTTCAGTGGATATTTACTCTGCAGATGTAGTCCGTGATTTTGGCTGAGATTAAGCTGCTGGTTCACATGAAATCAAAGATGCAAATTATCACGTTTTCCCCTAGTTCAGAGCAAGTTAAACAACTGATTCAAGGAGGGCACAAAATAGATTATACGTGAGTTGCATAAATCAGTATTTGACTGAGAATGGCACCAACAAAATGAATCAGGAATTGGGGTATTGCAATTCCTGCATGTGTAAACTTCAGGTTTTATAGTGGTAGTTAAACCAAACATCAACTACCAACACGCAAAATGCTGGAGGGACTTAGCAGGTCAAAAGTAGCTATGGAGGGAAAGGAGCAATGTATCCTGCTGAGACCCCTTATCAGGACTGGAAAGAAAGAGTACAGAGGTCAGAATAAAAGGGTGAGTGGAGGGGGAGGAGCATAAACCGGCTGGTGATAGGTAAATACAGGTGATAGGGAAGAATGGCTAAGTGTCGGCAGTGGAGGAAAGTGGGAATGACATGATAATGCAAACAACAGGAATTCCACAGATGCTGGAAATTCAGGCAACACACATCAAAGTTGCTGGTGAACACAGCAGGCCAGGCAGCATCTCTAGGAAGAGGTACAGTGGACGTTTTGGGCCAAGACCCTTCGTCAGGACTAACTGAACAAAAAGTTAGTAAGAGATTTGAAAGTGGGAGGGGGAGGGGGAGATCCAAAATGATAGGAGAAGACAGGAGGGGGAGGGATGGATCCAAGAGCTGGACAGGTGATTGGCAAAAGGGATATGAGAGGATCATGGGACAGGAGGCCCGGGGAGAAAGAGAAGGGGGGAGGGAAACCCAGAGGATGGGCAAGTGGTAGAGTCAGAGGGACAGAGGGAGAAAACAGAGAGAGAGAGAAAGAATGTGTGTATATAAATAAATAACGGATGGGGTACGAGGGGGAGGTGGGGCATTAGCAGAAGTTTGAGAAGTCGATGTTCATGCATCAGGTTGGAGGCTACCCAGATGGAATATAAGGTGTTGTTCCTCCAACCTGAGTGTGGCTTCATTCCTACAGTAGAGGAGACCCTGGATAGACATATCAGAATGGGAATGGGATGTGGAATTAAAATGTATGGCCACTGGAAAATCCTGCTTTCTCTGGCGGACAGAGCATAGATGTTCAGCGAAACGATCTCCCAGTCTGCGTCGGGTCTCGCCAATATATAGAAGACCACATCGGGAGCACCGGACGTGGTATATCACCCCAGCCAACTCACAGGTGAAGTATTGCCTCACCTGGAAGGACCATCTGGGGCCCTGAATGGTAGTGAGGGAGGAAGTGTAAGGGCATATGTAGCACTTGTTCCGCTTACAAGGATAAGTGCCAGGAGGGAGATCGGTGGGGAGGGATGGGGGGGACGAATGGACAAGTGAGTCACGTAGGGAGCGATCCCTGCGGAAAGCAGAGAGACGGGGGGAGGGAAAGATGTGCTTAGTGGTTGGATCCCGTTGGAGGTGGCGGAAGTTACGGAGAATAATATGTTGGACCCGGAGGCTGGTGGGGTGGTAGGTGAGGACCAGGGGAACCCTATTCTTAGTGGGGTAGGGGGAGGATGGAGTGAGAGCAGAGTTGATGGTGGAGGAAGGGAAGCCCCTTTCTTTAAAAAAGGAGGACATCTCCCTCGTCCTAGAATGAAAAACCTCATCCTGAGAGCAGATGCGGCGGAGACAGAGGAATTGCGAGAAGGGGATGGCATTTTTGCCAGAGACAGGGTAAGAAGAGGAATAGTCCAGATAGCTGTGAGAGTCAGTAGACTTATAGTAGACATCAGTGGATAAGCTGTCTTCAGAGATAGAGACAGAAAGATCTAGAAAGGGGAAGGAGTTGTCGGAAAAGGACCAGGTAAACCTGAGGGCAGGGTGAAAGTTGGAGGCAAAGTTAATAAAGTCAACGAGCTCAGCATGCGTGCAGGAAGCAGCGCCAATGCAGTCATCGATGTAGCGAAGGAAAAGTGGGGGACAGATACCAGAACAGGTACGGAACATAGACTGTTCCACAAAGCCAACAAAAAGGCAGGCATAGCTAGGACCCATACGGGTGCCCACAGCTACACCTTTAGTTTGGAGGAAATGGGAGGAGCAAAAGGAGAAATTATTAAGAGTAAGGACTAATTCCGCTAGACGGAGCAGAGTGGTGATAGAGGGGAACTGATTAGGTCTGGAATCCAAAAAGAAGCGTAGAGCTTTGAGACCTTCCTGATAGGGGATGGAAGTATATAAGGACTGGACATCCATGGTGAAAATAAAGCGGTGGGGGCCAGGGAACTTAAAATCATCGAAAAGTTTAAGAGCGTGAGAAGTGTCACGAACATAGGTAGGAAGGGATTGAACAAGGGGGGATAAAACTGTGTCGAGGTATGCAGAAATGAGTTTGGTGGGGCAGGAGCAAGCTGAGACAATAGGCCTGCCAGGACAGCTAGGTTTATGGATCTTGGGTAGGAGGTAGAAACGGGAAGTGCAAGGTGTGGGAACTATAAGGTTGGTAGCAGTGGATGGGAGATCCCCTGAGTGGATAAAGTCGGTGATGGTGTGGGAGACAATGGCCTGGTGCTCCTTAGTGGGGTCACGATCAAGAGGTAAATAAGAGGAGGTATCCGCGAGTTGTCGCTGTGCCTCGGCAAGGTAGAGGTCAGTACGCCAGACTGCAACAGCACACCCCTTATCGGCGGGTTTAATAGTAAGATTAGGATTAGTGCGGAGGGAGTGGAGAGCAGAGTGTTCGGAAGGAGTGAGGTTGGAATGGGAACAAGGTGCAGTGAAGTCGAGACGGTTGATGTCCCGTCGGCAGTTAGCGATAAAGAGATCCAGAGCAGGCAGAAGACCGGAGCGGGGTGTCCATGAAGAAGAGGAGGGTTGAAGACGGGAGAAAGGGTCATCGGTGGGGGTGGAAGAGTCCTTGCCGAAGAAGTAGGCTCGGAGACGGAGCCTCCATCACTCCATCCTCCCGCCACCCCACTAGGAATAGGGTTCCCCTGGTCCTCACCTACCACCCCATCAGCCTTCGGGTCCAACATATTATTCTCTATAACTTCCGCCACCTCCAACGAGATCCAACCACTAAGCACATCTTTCCCTCCTCCCCCTCTGCTTTCCGCAGGGATCGCTCCCTATGCGACTCCCTTGCCCATTCATCACCCCCATCCCTCTCCGCTGATCTCCCTCCTGGCACTTATCCTTGTAAGCGGAATAAGTGCTACACATGCCCTTACGCTTCCTCCCTTACCACCATTCAGGGCCCCAGACAGTCCTTCCAGGTGAGGCGACACTTCACCTGTGAGTCGACTGGGGTGATATACTGCGTCCGGTGCTCCCGATGTGGCCTTCTATATATTGGCGAGACCCGACGCAGACTGGGAGACCGCTTTGCTGAACACCTACGCTCTGTCCACCAGGGAAAGCAGGATCTCCCAGTGGCCACACATTTTAATTCCACATCCCATTCCCATTCTGACATGTCTATCCACGGCCTCCTCTACTGTAAAGATGAAGCCACACTCAGGTTGGAGGAACAACACCTTATATTCCGTCTGGGTAGCCTCCAACCTGATGGCATGAACATTGACTTCTCTGATTTCCGCCAATGCCCCACCTCCCACTTGTACCCCATCCATTATTTATTTTTATACACACATTCTTTCTCTCACTCTCCTTTTTCTCCCTCTGTCTCTCTGACTATACCCCTTGCCCATCCTCTGGGTTCCCCGCCCCTTTTCTTTCTCCCTGGACCTCCTGTCCCATGATCCTCTCATATCCGTTTTGCCTATCACCTGTCCAGCTCTTGGCTCCATCCCTCCCCCTCCTGTCTTCTATCATTTTGGATCTCCCCCTCCCCCTCCCACTTTCAAATCTCTTACTAACTCTTCCTTCAGTTAGTCCTGACGAAGGGTCTCGGCCTGAAACGTCGACTGCACCTCTTCCTATAGATGCTGCTTGGCCTGCTGCGTTCACCAGCAACTTTGATGTATGTTGAATGATATGATAATGATGTGACACCGATATACACTGGTACTGGGGGATCACTTTATTGAGCGCCTTTGCACCTTTGCTCTATCCTGAGTACCAACCAGGATCTCATCATCACCACCCATTTTATTTCCACTTCTCATTACAATACTGACAATTTTGTCTATGGTCTACTAAATTGAGGCTAGATGCAGATTAGAGAAATAACATATGATACTCATCCTTGGTAGTTTCTAGCCTGACAACATCAACTTCAATTTGGGCAAAAAAAACACATAATATAAAAGCCATAATACTGAAAGATAGAATCTATCATACAAGTCCACATCCAAAATTCTGAAAAAAAGCCCAGGGCAACACTCTCTGGGTGCTGTGACGGGCTCTCCCCTCTCCGGTACAGAGCAACTAATCAATAGGGAAGCAGCTAGTGCTCACCCTCTGCACTCACTTCGATGTTTCAATCTCCCTAGTCACTTTAATCGCAGAACAATGGAAGCTTTAATTGGCAAAATGGAGCCAAACATCGGTTTGAGCCCCGTCCTGTTGCCTGCCCGCTACGAGGTTCGTTCACGCTGCCACTGCCTCCTGGAATCCTCTCGGAGACTGCAGAGTGCTGAAGCAGCGAACAGCAAAAGACAGGTTTCAACAGTTCCAGAATCCCATTCAAGTACGTCAACAGGATGTCGACATTATTTTTACTCAAAGAAGAGAAAAGTCTCTGCAGCTCTGACCCAGACAGTGAATATCTAGGCCAAAGCTGCCTTTTTGAGTATGCTGGAATGTATTTCCTTCTTGGTTCAAAAGGTGGAGAAATGTTTTTGTGAGCTTTGTTGAAAAGGTATATCTCCCTTGCCTAGTAATCCCTGTAACTTAATTAGAGGTCACCCAATTTACAATGGTTTTCCTGATAAATTGGACAGTTGGTACATCATCAGAGGACATCATCTACAAAGGGAAGAGTAGGGATCTCCTTCAAATGGCACATAATCCTAATTTTGAAATATATCATTATTCCTTCATATCCATATGTCGACATGCTTAAATCCCTTACCCAACAACATTATGAGGACACCTTCACCCGAAACACTGCAAATGGAAGTTGGCTCTTCACTACATTATAAAGGATATTTAGGGAGGGGGCCTGATTTACCAGTGGTGCTTTGGTTCTAAAATGCATACAAATAAACAGTCTCCTTAGGAACACACATCAAAGTTGCTGGTGAACGCAGCAGGCCAGGCAGCATTTCTAGGAAGTGGTATAGTCGACGTCTCGGGCCGAGACCCTTCTTCAGGTCTCGAAGGGTCTCGGCCCGACATGTCGACTGTACATCTTCCTAGAGATGCTGCCTGGCCTGCTGCGTTCACCAGCAACTTTGATGTGTGTTGCTTGAATTTCCAGCATCTGCAGAATTCCTCATGTTTAAGTCTCCTTAGGATTAGCCATTTGCTGGACTGGTTTCCATTCAGTAGTTAAAATTCTCTCAATCCCGTGCCTTGTATAGTTTATAAGATTTAATTTTTTCCGCTGAAACTAAGAATCTCATTGTAGGTGTATGTTTTTTACTTTAATCAGATGCTGAATATTAGCACTCTATTTAATTGTAACCAATAAATTTGTTGCTCAAATCCTTTCTCAGTAAATTAAATTGTTGGAATGAAAACCATGATGATAGTTTGTACATAGCCCATGGATGAAAATGTCATTAATTTTTTTCAAATGTCATTCTGTCTGCATTTTCAAGCAAACTAATGGAATGATCCATCTAATTTGTGCTGATGTACTTACAAGATTTGTAGCAGGGTGCCATCTCTGTGAAGGAGAAATTCTGGGGCTATTGAGCTCCATTCAGTCAGCAGCTCTGAGCATTATGAATGTACCTGATGTCAGCATTGGATGTCTGATGATTCCCTAAGGCTCTATACCGAGATCCTGTTATTTTAGGTTTACAGCAATACCTCCCTGAAGTATGCTATAATTCAGAAGTTTTTATGAGTTTGGATGTCACTCTATTATAAATCACTGATTGTCAAGAGTATACTCTCTTATTGTAAACTTATTAGTTTATCTAAATAGCAATACTAAGGAAATATATCTAATACTAAGAAAAATTATTTAAATGTTAACAAATTACTGCCTCGATGAGTATTGATAATGGCTGGGGTCACCCACTTTGTAAAGACACTGCCCAGAAGAAGGCAATGGCAAATTACTTCTGTAGAAAAATTTGCCAAGAACAATCATAGTCATAGAGACCATGATCGCTCACATCATGACTCGACACATAATGGTGATGATAATGTCTACCTCAATAATCTATTTTTTTTAACCGTTTTGGTGAGCACCTTCACTCTATCTGCAATAAGCAGGAATTCCTGGTGGCTAACCATTTTAATTACAGTCACCGTTCCTATCTTAACATGTTGGTCCATGGCCTTCTCTACTGCCATGATGAGCCTACTCTTGGGTTGAAGATGCAACATCACATATTCTGGCTGGGTAGAACATTGATTTCTCTAACTTCCGGTAATTATTTCCCCTTTATTTCCTTCCCTCTTCTTTCATTCCTCACTCTTACCTCTTTCCTTCTCGTCACCTGCCTATCACCCTTCTCCAAGTGCCTCTCCTCTTTCCTTTTCTCCCATCTTCTACTCTCTTATCTGATTCCTTCTTCTTCAGCCCTTCATCTTTTCCAGCTATCACCTCCCAACTTCTCACTTCATTCTTTTCCCTTCCCCACCCACCTAGCTTCACTTATCATTTTCTAGTTTGTAGTCCACTCCAATCCCAACCTTATTATTCAGGCTTCCTCCCCCTTCCTTTTCAGTCCTGATGAAGTGTCTCAGACTGAAACATCAACTGTTTATTCCTTTTCATAGATGTTGTCCAACCTGCTGAGTTCTTCCAGCATTTTGTTTGTGTTACTCAGTATTTCCAGCATCTGCAGAATCTCTTCTGTTTATTTTTTGTAACATAACTTTATGTTCTTTATTGGCACCAGATTTTTTGTTCTTCTTACAGTCAGATACCTGTCCATTATTCCCAATATACCACTGAGTTAAATTTTGCTCAGACAATATCAAGACACTTTCACCGCAGTCCTATTGATTCAATTTTATTGCAGTTTAATGTGTTGAGTATAGTTTTCTGACTAACATCATCATTTTGGGGGCTAATTGTTGAGAGCTGAACAAAGGACCTTCGCAGAACCATGTACCAGTTACAGCACAATTAAGGTCATTCAGTAGATTAAGCAGACAGTACATCTTCTATGAGAGAGCAATCCAGCTAGTCCCACTTCTCAAGTACATCGGCTCTGCAACTGCTTCTTCTCAGATACCTAACCAGCTGAAGGCTGCAATTGTACCTATTTCCACCAATATGGATGACCCTGCATTTCAGTGGTTAAAGTATAAAATGCAGGGTCATACATATTGGTGGAAATAGGTATGATTCTTTGTAAATACATACTAGACATATGACAATAAACTTAACCTTAGAGTCATAGAGTCACAGAACACTGCTGCACAGAAACAGGCCCTTCAGCCCATCTTGTCCATGCCAAACTATTAATCTGCCTAGTTCCATCGACCTGCACTCGGACCACAGCCCTCCATACCCCTCCCATCCACGCGCTGCACCTATTGAGGTTTCCTTAAATATTGAAATTGAACCCACATTCACCCTACGATGGCAGCTCACTGCACACTCTCACCATCCCCTGAAGGAAAAAGTTCCCCTTCATGTTCCCCTTAAATATTTCACCTTTCATTCATAACCCATGACTTCTAGTTCTAGTCTCACCCAACTTCAATGGAAAAAGCCTACTTACATTTACCCTATCTATACACCTTATAATTTTGTATACCTCTATCAAATCTCCCCTCATTCTCCTATGCTCCAAGAAATAAAGTCCTAACCTCTTCATCCTTTTCCTATAACTCGGGTCCTAAGTCCTGGCAACCTCCTTGTAAATTTTCTCTGCACTCTTTCAATCTTGTTGATATCTTTCTTTGAGATAGGTGACTAGAACTGCACACTGTACCCTAAATCAGGCCTCTCCAATGCCTTATATAACTTCAACATAACTTCGCATTTCTTGTACTCAGTACTTTGATTTATGGAGGCCGAAGTGTCAAAAGCTCTCTTTACAACCCTCTCCACCTATGATGCCACTTTCAATGAATTATGAACCTATATTTCCAGATCCTTCCGTTCTATCACACACCTCAGTGCCCTACCAATCAGTGCATAAGTCCTAGCCTGGTTTGCTCACCCAAAGTGCAACACCTCACGCTTGTCAGCATATATGCCATTTTGAGCCAATTTTTCGGCTAGTCCAGATCCCACCGCAAGCTTTGATAACCTTCCTTGCTGTCTGCTATGCCCCAGTCTTGACTTCATCTGAAAATTTGCTGATCCAGTTTACTACATTATCACATAAATCATTGGTATAGATGACAAACGATAATGGACCTGGCACTGATCCCTGCAGCACACCACCATTCACGGGCTTCCAGTCAGAGAGGCAACTATCTACTGCCACTCTTTGGCTTCTCACATGAAGCTAATATCTAATTCAATCCTCTGTCTCCTCCTAACTGACAAGTGACTGAAACTTCTTGACCAATCTCTCATGGAACTTGTGAAAGGCCTTGTAAAAGTCTATGTAGACAACATCCACTGCCTTGCCTTCATCAACTTTTCTGGTAACTTATTCAAAAAACTCTATTTGGTTGAAACTAAAGCAACACACATCAAAGTTGCTGGTGAACGCAGCAAGCCAGGCAGCATCTCTAGGAAGAGGTACAGTCGACGTTTCGGGCCGAGACCCTTCGTTGCTTGAATTTCCAGCATCTGCAGAATTCCTCATGTTTGGTTGAAACTGAGGTTCGTTAGGTACAATTTACCACACACAAAGCCATATCAACTATCAAAAATCAGTCCTTGTCTCTAAATACTTATATATCTGGTCATTTAGAATACCTTCAAATGATGTTAGGCACACCGACATAATTTCCTGTCTTATTTCTAGAGCCTTTCTTAAACAATGGAATAACATTAGCTATCCTCCAATCCTCTGGCACCTGACCTATTGCTAAGGATGTTCTAAATATTTCTGCTAAGGCCCTTGCAATTTCTCCACTTGCCTCCTGCAAGGTCTGAGGGAACACCTTGTTAGGCCCTGGGGATTTATCCACTCTAATTTAAACCATAAAACCATAAGATATGGGAGCAGAATTATGCCATTTGGCCCATCAAGTTTGCTCAGCCATTTCATCAAGGCTGATCCATTTTTGTTCTCAGTCCCAATCTAGTACCTTCTCCCCGTATCCCTCCATGCCCTGACCAATCAAGAATCTATCAACCTGTGCGTTACATATACATAAATACTAAGCCTCCACAGCTGCTTGAAGCAACAAATTCCACAGAGTCACCACTCTCTGACTAAAGAAATTCTTCCTCATCTCCAATCTAAAAGGATGCCTTTCTATTTTGAGGCTGTGCCCTTTAGTCTTAGACACTCCCACTATAGGAAACACCCTTTCCACACTCACTCTATCAAGGCGTTTCACCTGTCAATAGATTCAATTAGGTCACCCCTCATTCTTCTAAATTCCAGTGAATACAGGCTCAGAGCCATCATTGTTTTACATATGAAAAGCCATTTAATCCTGGAATCGATTTTGTGAAATTCCTTTGAACACGCTCCAGTTTCAACACATCCTTTTGAAGAGAAGGAGCTCAAAACTGCACACAATATTCCAAGACAGGCATTACCAATGCTTTATGAAGTCTCGACATTATTTCCTTTCTTTTACTATATTCTAGTCCTCTTGAAACGAATGCTGACATCGTATTTGCCTTCCTCTCCACAGACTCAACCTGCAACTTAACCTTTAGGGAATCCTGCCCATGGACTCCCAAGTCCCATTGCCCCTCAGTCTTTTTTTGTATTTTCTCTCCGTTCAGAAAACAGTTAACCCTTTCATTTCTGTGACCAAAGTTCATGACCACACACTTCCTGACATTGTATTCTATCTTCCTCCATTCTCCTGATCTGTCAATGTAGCCTCCCTATTTCCTCAAAACTATCTGCCTCTCCACCTATCTTTGTATTGTCTGCAAAATATGCAACAAAGTTATCATTTCCATCATCCATATCATTGACATATAACATAAAAAGAATCAGTCCTAACACAGACCCCTGTGGAAAGGAATACCATCAGTCACCAACAGCCGACCAGAAAAGGCTCCCTTTATTCTCACTCTTTGCCTCCTGCCAGTCAGCCACTGCTTTACCCATGCTTGAATCTTCCTGTAATACCATGAGCTCATAGCTTGTTAAGCAACCACTTGTCGAAGGCCTTCTGAAAATCTTAGTACACAACATCAACTCCTTTGACTATCCTGCTTGTTGTTTCTTCATAGAATTCCAATAAATTTGTCAGGCAAGATTTCCCCTTGAGGAAACCATGCTGACTAGGGCTTATATTATCATGTGCCTCCAAGTACCCCACCCCAGAACTACATCCTTAACAATCGACTCCAACATCTTCCCAACCACTGAGGTCAAACTAACTGGCCTATAATTTCCTTTCTTCTGCCTCTCTCCATCTTGAAGAGTGGAGTGACATTTTCAATCTTCCAGTCTTCTGGAACCATTCCAGAATCTTGTTATTCTTGAAAGATCATTACTAATCTCTTCTGCCACATTTTTCAGAACCCTATGGTGTTTACCAGGTGACTTATCTTCCTTCAGACCTTTCAGTTTCCAAAGAATCTTTTGTCTAGCGTTGGTAACTTCACACACTTCATCACCCCTGACACCATTAACTTCCACCATACTGCCAGTGTCTTCCTTTTTGAAGACTGATGCAGAAAAATTATTCTGTTCATCTGCCATTTCCTTGTCCCTATTACTACCTTTACAGCATTGTTTTCCAATGGTCTGATATCCACTCTTGCCTCTCTTTTACACTTCATGTATCTGAAGAAACTTTTGGTATCCTCTTTAATATTATTGGCTGGCTTACTTTCATATTCCATCTTTACCATCTTAATGGCTTTTTTTAGTTGCCTTCTGTTGGTATTTAAAAGCTTTCTAATCCACTGACCTCTCACTAATTTTTACTCTATTAAATGCCCTCTCTTTGGCTTCCCTTGTTAGCCATTGTGGTGTCATCTTGCCTTTGGAATACTCCTAATTTGTCTCCAGAGCAGCAAGCACCTCCTCTGCTGTTGTCTGTATATGGTCCATGGCCCCACCTCTGTTTTGCCTCACTTCTGTCGACTCTATCCATTTCCTGAGTAAATACAAACGTAAAATTCTATTTAAGATCTCCCCCAGTTTTTTTGGTTCCATGCATAGATACCGCTCTGATCTTGAAGAGGACCAATTTTGTTCCATGTTATCCCTCTGCTCTTAATATATCTGTATAAATATTCTCCTTCCCCCATCTGCTAGAGGAACTTCATGCCTTCTTTTAACCCTTCCAATTTCCCTCTTAAGTGTTCTCTTGCATTTCTTTGATTTTGAATTCTTTGTCCATTAGTCCTGGACCACTCTGCCAATGGGAATAATTTATCTCTACTCTGTTTATACTTGTCATAATTTTCAAAAATTATCTGAGATGTTCTGCTTCTCCAGGCCTGGTGAAGGGCTCAGCCTGAACCGTTGACTGTTCACTCTTTTCCATAGATGCTGTCTGGCCTGCTGAGTTCCTCCAGCATTTTGTGTGTGCTGCTTGGATTTCCAGCATCTGCAGATTTCCTCTTGTTTACGAGATCTCCTTGCCACTTCTCTACACTGTTCACATAACTAAAGCCCCTCATGGAAATCTGGAATGCTGGATAAGAAGGCTGAGCAGATTACACAGCACTGATGTTGAACTGTGTTGATGAAGGTTTTAATATGACACCTTGCCCAAATACCACACAACATTAGGAGGTCACAGAGGATGCAAGAATTGTAAAATAAAACAGGAAATTATGGAAATATGCTGGAGGTTTGTCAGAGAAAAACATATTATTGGTGACAATCATGATTAAAAACCTGAAGCTTACTACATCATGCAAGTTTAATACATGCAAAAGTAAGTGTAAATTATTGGCTTTAAGCCAGAGAATTCTTGTTTCCTCTGGTCTTAATGTTTCCTTTCTTCAGAACACAATCAGAAAACTTAACAGCTCCATTTGGCTTTTAATATGAGAATAGCATATAAGCTAATGAGAGATGTTTGGCTTTATAAACATTGTTGAAAGCCAGGTAATATTACCAGCTCCACTTCATTCCATTGCATTGATGCTACTCTTATTCACTTTCAACCATGGAAAACTCAACAAATTGAGAGAATGCAAACACTACTCCTCCCAAAAACCAGAATTTTGTGTAGGATTATGTAGAATTTAAAGAAATGTGCTATTTGGCTTAGCTGTTGATAATTAGGTTCCAAAAAAATCTTCTCCGATTTTACTTCATCTCACCCTGTCAGCTTGACTTTCTCTTTCACTTAATCATGAATGCATCACTTTATACTTCTAAGCTAATGACATAAGGGACTTAGAATGTATGCAGGAGAAATCGTAATGGAAAAGCGTGTTCCACCAACTTGTAAGATTTTGGCTGATCTGATCTTGGCTTCAAATCTACTTTCCTTCACATACCCTATCTTTGGCTTCCCTCAAGCCTAATAATCTATCATTGTCAAACTCAGACTAAAATATATTCAATGACAGTCTCCACATTCTCTGGGTTAGAGAATTCTAAAGACTCACAAGTCTCTGAATGAAAATGATCCTTCTCATCTCTGTTTTCAATGAAACATAGGTACTGGTTCTAGATTCTGCATTGACATCTGCCCTCAAAATCTTACACTCAGTGGCAAATTTATTAAGTACTCCTGCACCTAAAAAGTGGCCATTGCATATATTTCAGTCTCTTTACGGTCTTCTCCTGCTGTCACCATCCACCTCAATGCTCAACAGGTTGGGTATTCAGAGATGTTCTTCTGCACACCGCTGTTGTAATGCATATTTATTTGAGTTACTGTCACCTTCCTGTCAGCTTGAACCAGTCTGGCCATTCTCTTCTGACCTCTCTCATTAAAAAGGCATTTTAAACCACAGAACTGCTGCTCAATGGGTGTTTTTTTTTGTTTTTCACACTTCTCTCTGTGAAATCTAGAAACTGTTTTGCATGAATATCCCAGGAAATCAGCAGTTTCTGAGATACTCAGACTACCCATCTGGTACCAATAATCATTTCACCACAAAAGTCACTTAAATAACATTTTTTTCCTAATTCTGATATTTGGTCTAAACAATCACTGAACATCTTGACCACGTTTGTGTGTGTTTATGCATTGAGTTACTGCCATATGATTGGCTGATTAGGTATTTGCATTAATAAACAGGTGTACAGTTGCACCTAATAAAGAGGCCATGAAGTTTATATGCTTCATTTCTCATTCTTCTAAACTCATATGAGTATATCCTTAACCTGCTTTACATTTTCTAATAAATCAGTCCCTTCATCCCACATTCAACCATACATAGGTTTTCAGAATTGCTTCCAGTATAGTGATATAACCCCTTAAGCGATGAGACAAAATTGGTAGACTCAGCTCAGCAACTCCTTGCTGTGGATATAAAATAAAGTCAGAAAATGTAAGCAACACACATAAAAGTTGCTGGTGAACGCAGCAGGCCAGGCAGCATCTCTAGGAAGAGGTGCAGTCGACGTTTCAGGCCGAGACCCTTCGTCAGGACTAACTGAAGGAAGAGTGAGTAAGGGATTTGAAAGTTGGAGGGGGAGGGGGAGATCCAAAATGATAGGAGAAGACAGGAGGAGGAGGGATGGAGCCAAGAACTGGACAGGTGATTGGCAAAGGGGATATGAGAGGATCATGGGACAGGAAGTCTGGGAAGAAAGACAAGGCGGGGGGACCCAGAGGATGGGCAAGGGGTATATTCAGAGGGACAGAGGGAGAAAAAGGAGAATGAGAGAAAGAATGTGTGTATAAAAATAAGTAACAGATGGGGTACGAGGGGGAGGTGGGTCATTAGCGGAAGTTAGAGAAGTCGATGTTCATGCCATCAGGTTGGAGGCTACCCAGATGGAATATAAGGTGTTGTTCCTCCAACCTGAGTGTGGCTTCATCTTTACAGTAGAGGAGGTCGTGGATAGACATGTCAGAATGGGAATGGAATGTGGAATTAACATGTGTGGCCACTGGGAGATCCTGCTTTCTCTGGCGGACAGCTACGCTCACCTATGCTCTGTCCGCCAGAGAAAGCAGGATCTCCCAGTGGCCACACATTTCAATTCCACATCCCATTCCCATTCTGACATGTCTATCCTCGGCCTCCTCTACTGTAAAGATGAAGCCACACTCAGGTTGGAGGAACAACACCTTATATTCCGTCTGGGTAGCCTCCAACCTGATGGCATGAACATCGACTTCTCTAACTTCCGCTAATGCCCCACCTCCCCCTCGTACCCCATCTGTTACTTATTTTTATACACACATTCTTTCTCTCATTCTCCTTTTTCTCCCTCTGAATATACCCCTTGCCCATCCTCTGGGTCCCCCCGCCTTGTCTTTCTTCCCGGACCTCCTGTCCCATGATCCTCTCATATCCCCTTTGCCAATCACCTGTCCAGCTCTTGGCTCCATCCCTCCCCCTCCTGTCTTCTCCTATCATTTTGGATCTCCCCCTCCCCCTCCAACTTTCAAATCCCTTACTCACTCTTCCTTCAGTTAGTCCTGACGAAGGGTCTCAGCCTGAAACGTCGACTGCACCGCTTCCTAGAGATGCTGCCTGGCCTGCAGCGTTCACCAGCAACTTTGATGTGTGTTGCTTGAATTTCCAGCATCTGCAGAATTCCTGTTGTTTGCGTTCAGAAAATGTAACTCTTTTTGAAAAAGGAAATGCATATTATCTTTTAGAGTGTCAATTTGAAAATGTGTAAGATCCTTTAATAGACAAAACAAAATACTCTGAGAAGCATGAAAGAAAAATCAATTATCAAGAGTAAGGAAAATGACATAGAATCACAATTGAAGGAAATGGGTCTTGGAAACTTCTTCACTTCAATGCAATGCTCTGCATTTGTACATCACTATACCCTTTCCCTCACATATTCTCTCCTTCCGTAATCTTTGTCTTTCTGGAAGCAAAGGAGAAGAAAAATTATTTGCTGCACCAGGATTTGATGCTCTAAGCAATTTTGTTTTCCCTGGACTACTGTCTGGTCTACAATTCAGTAATGTAACACAGGAGGGAAACATGAGACTGGGCAAAGTCGTTAGCATTTATTAATTGTATTTATGTTCCTGCAAATGCTGAACCAGCACTCCTCAGAATCTTGACTATTTCACCATTAGACTAACAAAATAAAATGCTAGTGACTGTGATTTCATCTGTTCTCTCACAGCACGTTGTGTGTTCAATATGGCAGACACTCAATTTACAGATCATTCTCAACAGCTCTCGTTCAGAATACTTGTTCTGTGTAGAATTTGCTTCCATGTTTCTCTTCTGCTCCTTTTCTCCCTTCTGTGCCAGGGTTTCTGCTGCTATCAGGAAAATTTTTTTACTCGGAGACTCAGACATTAGTGACTTCTGAAGAAAATGCACATTACGTTGCTGCTAGGAATTCACGCTTCATTAACCTAAAATAGTTCTATGTATAGAACGTAGAACATTACAACAATACACAGGCCCTTCAGTCCACAATATTATGCTGACCTTTTAACCTAAGTACAATCTAACACTTCACTCCTACAGTACATAGCTCACCATTTTTCTATTATCCACAAGCCTTTCTAAGAATTTCTTAAAAGCTCCTAATGTATCTGCCTCTGTCACCAACTCTGGCGGGACATTCCATGCACCCACCGTTAAGGCATCCATTATTCTTGCGAGACCATGGATCTGCGCCTGGAAAGTCTTCTCGCTTCAGGGCGCAGGCCTGGGCGAGGTTGTATGGAAGACCGACAGTTGCCCATGCTGCAAGTCTCCCCTCTCCACGACACCGATATTGTCCAAGGGAAAGGCAAGGGCCGATACCAGTGCTTGGCATCAGTGTCGTCACAAAGCACCTTACTCAAGGACACAACACACTGCCTCGGCTGGGGCTCGAACTCATGACCTTCAGCTTGCTAGTCGAATGCCTTAACCACTTGACCATGGGTCCACATGCACCCTCCATACCCATGCAAGGAACTTTTCTCAGGAGGTAATGAGACCAGTGCTTCAAGAATGACTATTTGGTTTGAAAGGTGCTGGCCTAATGCGCACAAACATTTTAAGAACTGGTGCCTTTTAGTGGAAGCCTACAATTAATATTGAACATAGCAGAATGGTGAAAGCAATGTCCAAAAATCCTGGTACAGAGTATAAACCTGAAATATCAACCATCTCTTTGTTTCCATTTCTCTAGACATTAAGGGTGAGTGTGAAGTAAGAGTAGAAGAAAAGGCGCACAGTGAGTTACTTTCAGCTTTTATGTAGTGTCTTTCCTCAAATCACACTATCCTGAACTGCACTGCAGTTAATAACTTTTAAAGAGCTTGTGACTATTTAATGTTGGAAACATTGGAGTCATTTTATTCACAGGAAGCTCCCAAAGGCAGAAATATTATTATAACTAGATTTATTTTGCTTTTGCATATTGAGAGATAATCCACAAGGCCATAAGACCATAAGACTTGGAGCAAAGTCTGTTCTGTCATTTCATCATGGCTAATTTATTATCCCTCTCAAATCTATTCTCCAGCCTTCTCCCTGTAACATATGACACCTTTACTAATCAGTAAGTGTTCAACAGGACACCAAGGAAAGTGAGCAACACACAACAAAAAGTACTGGAGGAACTCAGCAGGCCAGGTAGCATCTATTGAAAAGAGTGCATTTGACATTTCGGGCTGAAACCCCTGGCAGGACCAAGAGAAGTGCCCTGCTTCACTTCAAGATGGCACTAATCCAATATCTTTATATCTGTTTGATTTGGCAGGTGGAGAGAAGTTATAATATCCTATTCAAAATGAGGCTCTTCCAACAGTGCATAACTCTTGGACAACTGCACCAGACTGTCCACTTAGCTTTTTTTGTGCCCTATCCTACGGCAAGCGACTCAACTTTCATACTTAGAAGCAAATTGCCTACTGATCCCCAGGAAAGGAATAGCAAGTCACCAGACATCAGCAAGATGTTGTAGAGGTCAATCTATAGTTCAGACTGGATTTTCCACACTGGCAAAAAAAAATCTGGCATATGTACAATGGGCTGCTGGTTCATTAACACTATTATTTTTTTTTGTTTCATTCCAAAGGGTTTAAAGTTTCATTTGTATGCATCTAGCATACTGTAGAATGTTCTGCAGTGAAGTAACCCACTATATTTTCCTCTTTAAGAATCCAAGAAATTATGTGTCAGTCTGAAAAGATTGTAGAAGGGGGAGTAATGGGTGGTTGGGTATGCGGGGGTGCAGTTGTAAGAACACATGCAACTTGAATAATATTGAACGGATTTAGTTAGACTATTTCACAGAAAAAGGTAAGAGCAAACAAAAATACACTTGGCACCCCAGCTGACCCATCTTGGAGTGTCATTAGTATGGATCAAGATGAGAATAAAGCTTATCATCGTTGATGTACAGTACTATGCAAAAGTGTTAGGGATACTAGATTTTTATATGGTTTCAGATCATATGGCCTCCACAGTGCCATGACCTCAACATCATTGAGGCTGTCTGCAACTACCTGGAGAGACAGGTTGCCTAGAAGCAAGTGAGACAGCCAAAGTGTGCAGAAGAACTGTGCCAAGTTCTCCAAGATGCTTGGAACAACCTACCAGCTGAATTTCTTATAAAACTGCACAACAGTGTAGAAACATAGAAAATAGGTGCAGGAGTAGGCCATTCGGCTCTTTGAGCCTGCACTGCCATTCAGTATGATCATGGCTGATCATCCAGCTCAGAACCCTGTACCTGCTTTCTCTCCATACCCCCTGATCCCTTTAGCCACAAGGGCCATATCTAACTCCCACTTAAATATAAGCCAATGAACTGGCCTCAACTGTTTCCTGTGGCAGAGAATTCCACAGATTCACCACTCTCTGTGTGAAGGAGTTTTTCCTCATCTCAGTCCTAAAAGGCTTCCCCTTTATCCTTAAACTGTGACCCCTCGTTCTGGACTTCCCCAACATCGGGAACAATCTTCCTGCATCTAGCCTGTCCAATCCCTTTAGAATTTTATACATTTCAATAAGATCCCCCCTCAATCTTTAAATTCCGGAGAGTATAAGCCTAATCTATCTGGTTTTTCTTCATATGGAAGTCCTGCCATCCCAGAAATCAATCTGGTGAACCTTCTTTGTACTCTCTCTATGGCAAGAATGTCTTTCCTCAGATTAGGGGACCAAAACTGCACAAAATACTCCAGGTGTGGTCTCACCAAGGCCTTGTACAACTGCAGTAGTACCTCCCTGTTCCTGTACTCGAATTCTCTTGCTATGAATGCCAGCGTACCATTCACCTTTTTCACCGCCTGCTGTACCTGCATGCCCATTTTCAATGACTGGTGTACAATGACACCCAGGTCTCGCTGCACCTTCCCTTTTCCTAATCGGCCACCATTCAGATAATCTGCTAAGGCCCCACCTCCCCCTCGTACCCCATCTGTTACTTATTTTTATGCACACATTCTTTCTCTCACTCTCCTTTTTCTCCCTCTGTCCCTCTGAATATACCTCTTGCCCATCCTCTGGGTCCCCCCCACCCCTTGTCTTTCTTCCCGGACCTCCTGTCCCATGATCCTCTCGTATCCCCTTTTGCCTATCACTTGTCCAGCTCTTGGCTCTATCCCTCCCCCTCCTGTCTTCTCCTATCATTTTGGATCTCCTCCTCCCCCACCAACTTTCAAATCCCTTACTCACTCTTCCTTCAGTTAGTCCTGACGAAGGGTCTCGGCCTGAAACGTCAACTGTACCTCTTCCTAGAGATGCTGCCTGGCCTGCTGCGTTCACCAGCAACTTTGATGTGTGTTGCTTGAATTTCCAGCATCTGCAGGATTCCTGTTGTTTACCATTCAGATAATAATCTGTTTTCCTGTTTTTGCCAGCAAAGTGGAGAACCTCACATTTATCCACATTAAATTGCATCTGCCATGAATTTGCCCACTCACCTAACCTATCCAAGTCACCTTGCATCCTCTTAGCATCCTCCTCACTGCTAACACTGCCACCCAGCTTCGTGTCATCCGCAAACTTGGAGATGCTGCATTTAATTTCCTCGTCTAAATCATTAATATATATTGTAAACAACTGGGGTCCCAGCACTGAGCCTTGCGGTACCCCACTAGTCACTGCCTGCCATTCTGAAAAGGTCCCATTTATTCCCACTTCTTGCTTCCTGTCTGCCAACCAATTCTCTATCCACATCAATACCATACCCCCAATACCGTGTGCTTTAAGTTTGCACACTAATCTCCTGTGTGGGACTTTGTCAAAAGCCTTTTGAAAATCCAAATACACCACATCCACTGGTTCTCCCCTATCCACTCTACTAGTTACATCCTCAAAAAATTCTATGAGATTCGTCAAACATGATTTTCCTTTCACAAATCCATGCTGACTTTGTCCAATGACTTCACCGCTTTCCAAATGTGCTGTTATCACATCTTTGATAACTGACTCTAGCATTTTCCCCACCACCGATGTCAGGCTAACCGGTCTATAATTCTCTGGTTTCTCTCTCCCTCTTTTTTTAAAAAGTGGGATTACATTAACCACCCTCCAATCCTCAGGAACTAGTCCAGAATCTAACGAGTTTTGAAAAATTATCAGTAATGCATCCTCTATTTCTTGGGCTACTTCCTTAAGCACTCTGGGATGCAGACCATCTGGCCCTGGAGATTTATCTGCCTTTAATTCCTTCAATTTACCTAACACCACTTCCCTACTAACATGTATTTCCCTCAGTTCCTCCATCTTACTGGACCCTCGGTCCCCTACTATTTCCGGAAGATTATCGATGTCCTCCTTAGTGAAGACAGAACCAAAGTAGTTATTCAATTGGTCTGCCATGTCCTTGTTCCCCATGATCAATTCACCTGTTTCTGACTGTAAAGGACCTACATTTGTCTTAACCAATCTTTTTCCTTTCACATATCTATAAAAGCTTTTACAGTCAGTTTTTATGTTCCCTGCCCGCTTTCTCTCATAATCTTTTTTCCCTTTCCTAATTAAGCCCTTTGTCCTCCTCTGCTGGACTCTGAATTTCTCCCAGTCCTCAGGTGAGCCACTTTTTCTGGCTAATTTGTATGTTTCTTCTTTGGAATTGATACTATCTCTAATTTCCCTTGTCAGCCACGGATGCACTACCTTCCCTGGTTTATTCTTTTGCCAAACTGGGATGAACAATTGTTGTAGTTCATCCATGCGACATCCACAATTGCATATCCACTGTCAACCCTTTAAGTATCATTTGCCAATCTATCTTAGCTAATTCACATCTCATACCTTCAAAGTTACCCTTCTTTAAGTTCAGAACCTTTGTTTCTGAATTAACTATGTCACTCTCCATCTTCTTGAAGAATTCCACCATATTATTGTACTCTTACCCAAGGGCCCTCGCACAAGATTGCTAACTAACCCTTCCTCATTGCTCAATACCCAGTCTAGAATGGCCTGCTCTCTAGTTGGTTCCTCGACATGTTGGTTCAGAAAACCATCCCACATACATTCCAAGAAATCCTCTTCCTCAGCACCCTTACCAATTTGGTTCAACCAATCTATATGTAGATTGAAGTCACCCATTATAACTGCTGTTCCTTTATTGCACGCATCTCTAATTCCCTGTCTAATGTCATTCCCAACCTCACTACTACTGTTAGGTGGCCTGTACACAACTCCCACCGGCGTTTTCTGCCCCTTAGTGTTATGCAGCTCTACCCATATGGATTCCACATCTTCCCAGTTTATGTCCTTTCTTTCTATTGCATTAATCTGCTCACTAACCAGCAACGTTACCCGACCTCCTTTTCTTTCCTGTCTATCCCTCCTGAATATTGAATATCCCTGGATGTTGAGCTCCCATCCTTGGTCACCCTGGAGCCATGTCTCTGTGATCCCAACTATTTCATATTCATTAATAACTATCTGCACATTCAATTCATCCACCTTGTTACGAATGCTCCTTGCATTGACACACAAAGCCTTCAGGCTTGTTTTTATGACACTCTTAGCCCTTATACAATTATGTTGAAAAGTGGCCCTTTTTGATTTTTGCCCTGGATTTGCCGGCCTGCCACTTTTACTTTTCACCTTATTACTTTTTGCTTCTACACTTATTTTACACCCCTCTGTCTCTCTGCACTTGTTCCCATCCCCCTGCCACATTAGTTTAAATCCTCCTGAACAACAGTAGCAAACGCTCCCCCTAGAACATTGGTTCCAGTCCAGCCCAGGTGCAGACTGTCCTGTTTGTACCGGTCCCTCCTCCTCCAGAACTGGTTCCAATGCCCCAGAAATTTGAATCTTGTACTTAAGAGAACAGATGCAGTTTTAACGGCAAAGGGTAGTCACACCAAATATCGATTTGATTTAGTACTTTTTTTACTGTTTACTGTTCTTTATAATTTTTTTACATTTAGAAACTTTTCATTTCATTATTTTTGAAAGCAACTTTGCTTTACAGAATTTTTTTACGTGTTCAATACTTTTGCACAGTACTGTATATCGTGAAATTTAATGTTTTGTAGCAGCAGTACATTGCAAAGCATAAAAATTACTATGTTACAAAAAATCATAAATAATGCCAAAATATGAATAACAGTCTATTGTTCATGGCTTCATGGACCATTCAGAAACCTAATGGCACAGGGGAAGAAGCTGGTTTTAAAACATCGAGTGTGGGTCATCAGATTTCTGTACTCCCCGACAACCCCCCGCCCCCCAAACCGATGGTAGTAACAGGCAAAGGGCACGACCCTGATGGTGAGGATCCTCAATGACATATGCTACTTTCTTGAGGCACCACCTTTGGAAGATGTCTTTGATGGTGGACTGGTTTGTGTCTGTGGTGGAAATGGCTGAGTCTACAAGTCTCTGCAGCCCCTTTGGGTCCTGTGCATTGAAGCCACCACACTAGACTGTGACGCAACCTGTTAGAATGCTCTCAAATGTACATCTCTAGAAATTTGCAAGAGCCTTTGGTGACATATTAATTCTCCTCAAACTTGTAATGAAGTAGAGCTGCTCCAACTTTTTAATAGGAGTGAGCCATTAGGCAATCAGGACTTAAACTGGGGAAGTTTTGCTCATGGATGACAAAGTTCTGGATATTTGTTATTTAGGTAGCTTGCCATTTACAAGTGCTTGTAGTTTAATTTATTGGCCAACCTTTTTCCAAAATTCATTAGGTATATTGTTGGCTCTCAAGACATTCTGTCAAAGAATATCTTAAAGAATAAATGGGAAGAATTACCTTTTAACCATCCCTGCACTCTCGTGGGATGTTCACTGCATTCGGAAGTCAAGAATCCTTAAGCTGGTTCCTGGAATCTAGGTGAATTGCAGAGGATTTTGCTATGATATGGGCAACATTCAACTAGGAAGAACTGAGGTATTCAAAGAGAACTAAAGAACAAAGTGCAGCCAAGATTTTGCCCAATTATTCCAAATTTAATCCAAAACATGTTAAATAACACACTCTGAGAAAATATTTTTCAGGGACTTATAATATTGTACAGTCAGCACCAAATAAAATACAGCCAATTTATGCAGGACTTTTTTAATGAATTATGTTATAAATGTTATTATTTCTTGGAAACTTTCAGTCAGAGGAAAATTTCAGAGGATTGAGTTTACTTTGGTAGTTTTGTTTCAATGATTTTATTGATTCAGTTCTGCTTTATTTTATGGTATGTTTTATTCATATTTAACTTTCACTTTATTTCCTTTCTATGTTTAGTAATGCCTCGCTGTTGGATTACAAGTCATTTATGTCCTTTTCAATTCCTACATTTTCTGCATCCTGAGTTCTGATTTTTTTGCTGGTTTATGGGTTTGAATTTTGAACTAATCAGAAAAGACATCATTTGAATTCCAAAGTGTGACATGAAAAGCAGCTTCCTAAATGCAGAATGATTACATGCAGTTTGTTTATTTTAGCAGTCTTTACAAATCCTATTAGTCAAGCAGGAAAAATACAGCATACACACATAAACACACACACACTTGAAAGAGTGTGCTCACAAAGAAGATATTCAGCCCATTGTACCTACTCTGGGTTTCTACCTCAGCCACTAAAATATTCCAGATTCTGACCCCAGCTCCACAAATTTTTCCTCAAGACATACTTATTGAACTCCCTCTTCAAGGCCACAATGGAACCAGCCTCCATCACATTTGCAGGCTGTTCATTCCATATTCCAATCACATGCTGAATAAAAAAAGGATTTTGCTCATGTCACTATTAATTTATACCTGTGCCCTGTAATCCTTAACACTTCCATTAACAGAACAGCGTCTCACTAGCCACTGTGTCCAAACCCCTAATGTTTCAGTGATACCAGAGTAATATTGTAAATATACTGTTTGAGTAAGCATTCTTTGTTGTTTACTTAATGCATTGTAGATTATATAAAAAGTATGCAAATGGCATATGTCATTACACTGCCAGGTCATACGTTAAAGTTAAAATGAAACTAAGACCCATTCTCATGGGCTCCTGTCTTTTTCGTGCAATTTGTTTTCTCTATCAGAGTCACAAAACATAATAGCTCTGAACACACTGTGCACCTTACTTTTCAATTTAATCAAGAAGGATCTATTTTAAAATAATGACACAGAGTACAGTGATGGCCTAAGTGTTGTGTATTTCATATTTCAGCAGTATTTGAGTAAGATTGTAAATATATTGCATTGTTTGATTAAGCATTCTTGTTTATTTAAATAATGCATTGCTGGATATCTGTAAAAGTACATAAATGCCATACATCATCATGCCACCGTGTGATAAGTACATGCCTCATTTCAAAAAAAAAACTAAGTTAGACTCATATTCTAGATTCCCAGATTTCTTCTCCAATTAATTTTATGTTTTGATATTACAGAACATCACAGTGGTAACGAGGTATTTTTAAAATGAACTTGAGACAACTACCTATGTGCTGAAATGCAGCAAGATATTTGAGTTCTTAAAAAGAACAGCATTTTTTTTTCTTTGGAACGTCATGTATTCTTCAGAAGAGGAAACACGATTGAATAAAAATAAAGGCAGAAGATGGAAGAATTAATGGGTTCAAAAACAGTGAGTACTGGTTAATAATAATCATAAGAAAAGAGCAGACATGGCTGACTACAACAGAAAGTTTGATGTGCTTGATTACATAAGAGACAACTGGAATATGTATACTCAGCTGATTGATCAGGAATTTAAAGTAAATGAAATAGCCATTGAGAAGCAAGTAAAAGTTTTACTGAGTACATTGGATCTAAAGGCATTCAGTTTGACTGCTCCAACTAAACCAGCTGAAATGAGCTTTCATGATATCATGAAAGTCATGCAGGAAAATTAAGAACCGAAATTATGTTTGATTGCAGAACACCTTAGGTTTCATATGCAGAATCAAAAAGAAGGAGAGTCCATTTCAGCATATGTCGCAATATTGAAAAGATTAGAAACATAGGACATAGAAAACCTACAGCACAATACAGGCCCTTCAGCCCACAAAGCTGTGCTGAACATTTCCTTCCTGAGAAATTATCTAGGGTTACCCATAGCTCTTTATTTTTCTGAGCACCGTATACCTGAACAGGAGTTTCTTAAAAGACCCTATCGTATCTGCCTCTACCACAGTCGCCAGCAACCCATTCCATGCACTCACCACACTCTGTGTAAAAAACTTACCCCTGACATCTCCTCTGTACCTACTTCCAAGCACCTTAAAACTGTGCCCTCTCGTGCTAGCCATTTCTGCCCTGGGAAAAAGCCTCTGACTATCCACACAATCATCATCTTATACATCTCTTATCCTCCGTTGCTCCAAGGAAAAAAAGCCAAGTTCACTCAACCTATTCTCATAAGGCATGCTACCCAAACCAGGCAACATCCTTGTAAATCTCCTCTGCACCCTATTTATGGTTTCCACATCCTTCCTATAGTGATGTGACCAGAACTGAGCACAGTATCACAAGTGGGGTCTGACCAGGGTCTTATATAGCTGCAACATTACCTCTCGGCTCCTAAACTCAATCCCACGATTGATGAAGGCCAATGCACTGTATGCTTTCTTAACCACAGAGTCAAATTGCGCAGCAGCTTTGAGTGTCCTATGGACTCAGACCCCAAGATCCCTCTGATCCTCCACACTGCCAAGAGTCTTACCATTAATACTATATCCTAACTGAGCATTGCCATTTCAGTGATTGGACTAATGATGCACTGAAAGATTGTTTAGCTTGTAGAATCTTACAAGGGAACATTCAGAAATGGCTCCTAACTGAAGCATAAAAGAGCAGTTGAAATGGACATACCAGACAGAGATGCAATTCAGTTGCAGTCAAGAATGAAAATGAGTGTGAACAAAATTGTAATGTCTAAACAGACGCCACAATAGGCCGAACAAAATGCATTATCGTTGTGGCAGGGGCCCACACACACCAGAACAATGCAAGTTTTAAGGTGAAACTTGCAGAAAATGCCACAAAGTAGGAGACATAAAAAGAACATGTAAGGCAGACAAAAATGAAGGAACTGCACAGGGAAGAGATAATGGTTAAAATTCAAGTTGCAGTTACAAAAACTGCACTAATCTGCATGTTGTTGATGAACCAAGACAGGACTGGGTAACTTTGAGATTTACAATGTGAAAACTAATTGGAGACAAGCATGGCTAACACTAGAAGTAGAGTAATTCAAGTGGAATTGGGCACTGGCTCAGGTGTTTCAGCCATTCTATAGAATGAGTTTAAATGGCATTTCAAAGATACTGAACTGAAGCCTGCAAGTATCCAACTATATAGAACGTGTATAGAACCTATACAGGAGAAAAGATAACTCCTGTGGGAATGACATTTCTAACAGTGAAATGCAACAAGCCACATTGAGCTTGTATGTGGTAACAACAGGAGAGCCATCATTGTGGGGGTGTGATTGTTTGAGACAACTACAACTTAATTGGAGATCCATCCATCATTTGCATGACACATTCCCTGAAATAGAATCAACTGAAAGTTAATTAAGAAAGGTACTGGATGATGCCAGTGTTCAAGAATGGCATTGGAAAACTCAAACATATCAAGGACAAAATTGTGTTAAATGAAAATGCCATTCCAGGGTTTGCAAACGCCATCCGGTTCCTGATGCTACCCATGATAAAGTAGCCAGTGAGCTAGATCACATGGAGGCTGAAGGAGTTCTTTCCAAGGTTGAGTTGAGCCCATGGGCAACACCAGTGGTCCCAGTAGTCTAGAAGAAATTGGTACGTCAGGATCAGTGGTGATTTTAAGGTTACCGTCAACCCAGTAATTAAAGTAAATCAGTATCCTCTGCCTAGGATAGAGGATATCTTTGCAAACCATCCTGAAGTAAAACACTTCAGCAAAGTGGATTTATCTAAGGCTTACCTCAGATGCAAATGGAAGAAGAGTCTGATGTGTTTCTCACCATAAGCACTCGTAAAGAGCTTTACGCTATAATAAGCTTATTTTTGGAGTGGTACCTGTATCTGGACTCTGGCAGAAAGCGAGGGACCAGGTCTGCAAGGCTGCCCAAGCACTCAGAGTTACCTGATAACATCATTGCTACTGGTAAGGATAACGAGGAACATCTCCAAAATCTCAAGACAATGTTAAAAAGATTAGAAGATTATGGGCTCAGAGCACTTGCACAAGTGTGAATTTTTTAAACCAAGCATCACTTACTGTGATCGCATCATTGACCCACAAGAATTACATAGTGTGCTGAAAAAACTTAAGCAGTGATGGATGTCCCAAGACCAAAGGATGTACCACAGTTGTAGTCCTTTTCAGGATCTGTGAATTACTATATTGTTTGATAAGCATTCTTGTTCTTTTGAATAATGTCTTGCGGGTTATCTGTGAAAGTTCGTAAAGGCATATGTCATCACACCACCACATGATATGTGCACACCTCACTTAAAGTTAAAAAAATATGTTGGACTTGCATTCTGGACCTTTTTTTTCTTCTAATTAGTTTTATGTTTTGGAGTTACAAAGTATTATACCAGGCTCAGAAGGAGAGACAAGCAGAATGAGCAGTTCATTGAATTTTAATAATAATAGGCTCTAGGCCAAAAGGGCCACTAAAAAAAGCTAAGAATCTAATGCTAACTAAAATAAAAGGAAGGGAGTTGAATATAACCACAAAGAAACCCCAACTGGCTGGAATGGGAATTCTCATTAATGTGATTACTGATCTTTTTAGTTGCCCGCCTGCACACTATTCCTGACCTAGGCCTCTCGAAGTACATTATGGTCAATGAAGTTGTTTCAAAAAACTTTAATTGCTTTTTGTAGCAGTGGAGGAAATGCAACTATTTTATTAACCTCTGACAAACAGTAATCACTTGATAACATGTGTATTGATGACTGAGGATTAAGAATTGGCTAAGACTCCAAGAAGCACTGTGCTATAAAACTGCATCATGAGATCTTTTACATGCACAAAAAAGGGCAGACAGGACCTTAGTTCTAAGCAACAGAGACACTGCAGAACCTATAGCAGACTTCTGCTCTCAACTCTTCGATGCGACTGGATTTACTGATTTTCATTTGAAAGCAGTGATTTTACTAGCTATTTCACTATCATGCACAACACAGCAGGGAACCTTATCAGCAACCAGCAAATACAGGCATTCTTGGAGCACTGACCTCCACCACTAATGTTCCATCAGTGATAGAAACAAATGGGAATTTCTTTGGCAGTGCAATTAGGATTTCCTCCCAGGCATACCTGACGGGTCAGGATACTGTCATTGGTGTTAGGCTGGGGGAACGAATCTTCCTTTGAAAATCCCCTACTCCAACAGAAATATCTTGGTACCAATGACATACCCTAGGAAGGAAAAGCAAAGAAGTCCTGAAAAAAGAATTTAGAGAGCAAGGTAGAAAGCTGAGAAGCAGGACCAGAGTAGTCATTTCTGGATTGCTACCTGTGTCACACACCAGCGAGGGTAGAAATAGGATGATTTGGCAAATTAAAACGTGGCTGAGAAGCTAGTGCAGAGGGTAGGATTTCTTGGATCACTGGGATCTCTTCTGGGGGGGGGTATGACCTGTTCAAAATAGTGGGTTGCACCTGAACCTGAGGGGCACCAATACACTCACAGAGCTGTTTGTTAGAGCTGTTGGGGGTGGATTTAAACTAATTTGACAAATTGGATGGGGTGGGAACTGGAGTAAAGGGACTCAGGATAGGACAGGTAGTAAAAAAGCAAAGATAGCATGTAGTTCGACTGTTAGGAAGGGCAGGCAGATGATAGGACATAAATGCAGCCAGCAGGGTGAGTATGAGTGCATTAAAGATGCAGAATCAAAAAGGGTAGCAAATACAGTACTCAAAGTGTTATATCTCAATGCACAGAGCATAAGAAATAAGGTGGATAACCTTGGTGATCTATTACAGATGTCAGGTATGATGTTGCGGCCATCACTGAATCGTGGCTGAAGGATGGTTGTAGTTGGGAGCTGAATGTCCAAGTTTACACGTGTATTGGAAGAATAAGAAGGTCGGTAGAGGGGGTGGCATGGCTCTGCTGGTAAAGAATGGTATCAAATCAGTAGAAAGATCTGACATAGGATTCGAAGATGTTGAATCCTTGTGGGCTGAGTTAAGAACATGCAAGGGTGAAAGGACCCTGATGGCAGTTATATACAGGCCTCCCAACTGTAGCTAGGATGCAGACTACAGATTACAACAGGAAATAGAAAAGACATGTCAAAGGGCAATGTTATGATAGTCATGGGAGATTTCAACATATGGGTCAAATGAGAAAATCAGTTTGGTAATGAATCTCGAGAAAGTGAGTTTGTTGAATGTCTATGAGATGACTTTTTAGAGCAGTTTGTCGTTGAACCTACTAGGGGATTAGCTATACTGGATTGGGTGTTATGTAATGAACTAGAGGTGATTAGGGAGCTTAAGGTAAAAGAACCCTTAGGAGGCAGTGATCACAATATGATTGAGTTCAACTTGAAATTTGATAGGACAAAAGTAAAGTTTGATGTAACAGTATTTCAGTGGAATAAAGGAAATTACAATGGTATGAGAGAGGAGCTGGCCAAAGTAAATTCGAAGGATATGTTGTCAGGAATGACAGCAGAGCAGCAATGCCATGAGTTTCTAGGGAGAACAAGGAAGGTGCAGCATAGATGCATTCCAAAAACAAAGAAATACTCAAATGGAAAAATAGTACAACCATGGCTGACAAGGGAAGTCAAAGCTAATGTACAAACAAAGGAGAGTGTATACAACAAAGCAAAAATTGGTGATAAGACAGAGGAGTAGGAAGCTTTTAAAAACTTACAGAGAGTAACTAAAAGAATCATTCGGAAGGAAGTGATGAAATATGAAAGCAAGCTAGAAAACAATATCAAAGTGGATAGTAAAAGCTTTTTCAAGTATGCAAAAAATAAAAGAGAGATGAGGTTGGATATTGGACTGCTAGTAAATGAGGCCAGAGAAGTAATAACAGGGGACAAGAAGATGGCAGATGAATGTTTTGCATGATTTCAGTGTGGAAGGCACGAGCAGTGTGTCAGATGTTGAAGGGTGTGACGGAAGAGAAATGAGTGCAGTTACTATTACAAGGGAGAAGGTGCTCAAAAAGCTGAAAGCCCTGAAGTACATAAGTCACTCGGACCAGATGTACTGCACCTTAGGGTTCTGAAAGAGGTAGTGGTAGAGATTGTGCAAGCATTAGTCAGGATCTTTCAAAAATCATTGATCTCTGGCATGCTGTCAGAGGAGTGGAAAATTGCAAATGTTACTCCATTCTTTAAAAAAAGGAAGAAAGGAAATTATAGACCAGTCAGCCTGACCTCAGTGGTTGGGAAGATGTTGGAGTCAATCATTAAGGATCAAGTTATGGAGTACTTGGTGACACAGGACAAGATAGGACAAAGTCAGCATGGTTTCCTTAAGGGAAAATCTTGCTGGACAAACCTGTTGGATTCTTTGAGGAGATTACACATAGGATAGATAAAAGGGATACAGTGGATGTTGTATATTTGGACTTTCAGAAGGCCTCTTACAAGCTGCACACATGAGGCTGCTTATCAAGTTAAGAGCACATGGTATTAGAGGAAAATTACTGGCATAGTTAGAGCATTGGCTGATTGGTAGGAGGCAGCAAGTGGGTTGGCTGCCAGTGACTAGTAGTGTTCTGCAGGGGTCGGGACTGGGACCACTTCGTTTTACGCTGTATATCAATGATTTAGATGATGGAATAGAAGGCATTGTTGCCAGGTTTGCAGATGATACACAGATTGGTGGAGGGGCAGGTAGTATTGTGGAAACAGGTAGGCTCCAGAAGGAATTAGACAGGTTAGGAGAATGGGCAAGAAAGTGGCAAATGAAATACAGTGTTGGAAAATGCATTGTCATGCACATTTGGTAGCAGAAATAAATGTGCAGACTATTTTCTAAACAAGGAGAATATCCAAAAATCTGAGATGCAAATGGACTTGGGAATCCTTGTGCAGAACATCCTAAAGGTTAACTTGCAAGTAGAGTTGGTGGTGATGAAGGCAAATGCGATGTTAGCATTCACTCCAAGAGGTCTTGAATATAAAAGCAGAAATGATGGTGATGCTTTATAAGGCACTGGTGAGGTCTCACCTTGAGTATTGTGAACCGTTTTTGGCTCCTTATCTAAGAAAAGTTGTGCTGGCATTGGAAAGGGTTCAGATGAGGTTCTCAAGGATGATTCCAGGAGTAAAAGGGCTATCATACGAGAAACGTTTGAAAGCTGTACTTTCTGGAATTTAGAAGGGTGAAGGGAGTTCTCATTGAAACTTTTCGAATGTTGAAAGGCTTAGACAGAGTAGATGTGGAAAAGATGTTTCCCATGGTGGGGGAATCTAGGACAAGAGGGCACAGCTTCAGGATAGGGGGGTGTCCATTTAACACAGAGAAGTGGAGAAATATGTTAAGCCAGAGGGTGGGGAATTTGTGGAATTTGTTACCACAGGCATCTGTGGAGGCCAGGGCATTGGGTATATTTAAGACAGAGCTTGATCAATTCTTGAGTGGACATAGCATCAAAGTTTATGGGGAGAAGGCCAAGAATTGGGGCTAAGGAGGGGAAAAAATGATCAGCCACGGTTGAATAGTGGAGCAGACTCGATGGGCCAAATGGCCTAATTCTATTCCTATGTCTTATGGTCTTATCCAATGATGTTGCATCACAGCTCAAAGTTCTTGACAACTAACCATTGAACTCCTATTTCTCATAAACTGGATTTTTTTTCCATATATGAGGAAACTGGAAAAGAATGTCTGACAGAAATGCTCTTATCTTTATGTCATGTGCACGTCTGCAGAGTTCAAATGCTGCAAAATCTTGTTTTCTTTCTATTGTACTTGGTTTTGTGTTTATAATGTACACTGGAGTAAATTAAAAGCTGCAGCACCAAACAACTGATTCAAATGAAGTTAGACAGCTCTGTGTCTTTATGTCTTTAATAATCATAGTGCTGGCAGAGTCCAAGGGCGACGAATGCCAAGAGACTTCCTGCTGGCAGCATGGCGCCATTCCTAGAAACAAAGACAGCAAACAATTCAACAAAGAAAATCTCAGTTCTTGCTAATGAATTTCACATTAAGGATTTCTGACTGCATTTAGAGTGATATGCAAAGAACACACTCTAAGGTACACAGCACCTTCACCAGTTTTAGCTTTGCAAGGAAAAACATTGGTATAGGAAAAAGGTCATTTTGTGCATCTCGATTCATGAAAGCTACAGTGTACTTTTTCTAGACAGAACTGCAAGCTGAGAATCAAACAGTTGACTCTCTCCTTTAACACTGCACACCTGATTTGATTTATTTACTGTAAATCTACTGCAAAAATAGAGACTGAGAAAAGCTTAACAGTTTTTGAAATATAGAATGATGACATGATTTAAAATAAATAACCAGTCAAATAATCATAAATTGAACATAAATCTCTTCTGGTCCGTAGATGCATTCCATGGTATTCCTGTAAATTTATTATGTATCCATACAGTAGCTGTGTTGCTACATTGAGAAAGGCCTTTCTGCCTTTTGAGTTTCTGGTAGAACAATTCCATTAGTTCTATTGGTCCTCTTCTTCCCCACTCCCTTCAATGCCTTTTTGGAGACCTGGTAATTCATGTTTCCATAATTACCAATTCTGAATTCCTGATCATAATTACTCTATTGAAATAATTCTTTTTCCTACATCCCCAAAATATTTCCCACAATTTAAATTTGTTGTTATTTGGTCCTTGAATCATCTGCTTATAGGAACAACCTCCCTCTGTTTACTCAAGCTAAAGCGGTCTTGTACATCTTCTAATCTTTTCCCAACCCTCCTTGCTCCTTTCAACCTTCTTGTCTCAAAGACAATCCCAAGTTGCTCCCGTGTAACCTCTGTCTGGAATAATTTGAGTGAATCCTTTATGCACCGCACCAGATTCCTAATATTTAATGATCAGAACCTGATGCAAAATTCCATTTGATCCTAACCAATACTTTATATGGGCTCGAAAAACTTCTGAATTTGCTGTGTTTCAGGATCATATACAATAGGTGTGACAAACCATTATTTCAAGGATTTGTGCATATGTATCTTCAGACTCCTCTATTCTAGCATATGCCTCTCCTTACTCTTTCTGAAGAAGCATATCAGTTAATCCTTCACTGTATTAAATGTGTTTGTCATGTGTCTGCCTATCTGTCTTTATATCTCTTACTATCCTCCATATTTAGCACAATTCCAACTTTTGCAGCAATTGCAAATTTGGAAGCATTACCCTGTACAGTGTACACCCACAACAAAGTCATTGACATTTACCAATTAAAAGCTGTGATTTTCACACTGACTCCTGGGGAACACCGACATCTTCAATTTTCCCTTCTGAGAAACAGTTGCTTACCACTACCCTCTCTCCATTTGACTTTTAACCCAATGGCTCATCTATCCTTCTCCTGACCTTTTAATCCTTGGGTTCTCCTCGGGTTGCTAACCATGCATTTTTTTTGTGGGACTTTTGTGTAATGCCTCAGAAATCCATCTACCGCATTTCTTTTTCTTCTCACACAAAGCCTCAGAGTTCAGTTTGACTTGCTTTCAGTGAATTTCCATAGGCTCCGAGGTAACTGATTGGGCCAACTGTGGATTCACTGCATTGGCCATTCAAGGAGCAAGTGCTGTTTCTTTTGTCATTTTCACTGGGTTTCCAGTAACTCTGAAGAAACTTCAGTTCTCAGTGCCTCTTCATGATTTTCATTTTGATTAGTTATGAGCTGTGGATTTCCTTGCTTTGATATCCTTATTACTCTCAGTCTCCCATGCCCAAATTCCCCCTTTCTCTTCATTGGCAAAGGTAAAAGTGAACCTCCATCACTTCACTAAAAAATTCCAACCCATTATTCAAACAGGATTTGTCATTAGAAAGTTTGAGCTGGCTCTTCTTTGTTAGCTCAGACTTTTCCAAGCGCCTGTTAATATTTTTCCTCGTGGTCAGTGGAATGGAATAAATTTCAGAGGGGCAGAGTATGCTGTGAAGTTACTATTGCACAGTATGTTTAAGTGAGATAAGATGTGAAAAATTCTAAGTTAATATAGAAATTTAAAAAGGATAAATTGCTAGGTGCCAAGTGTAATTAAAAATGCTATTTCATTAATGCCTGCCAGTAAAAAAAGCTTCAAAATTCTAAGTAAATTGTAAATTGTCCTGCAATTAGGCTGGCATTTAATAGGTTGGTTGCTTGGCGATGTGGCTGGTTGGACCGAAAGGGCCTGTTCTGCCCTGAATCTCTAAATTCATTCATTCATTATGTACCATGGCATATGACTTGGACGAACATGGATTTGACCATGACTGATCTTGAAAAATTTTTCTTCAGAAGTGGTTTGCCTTTGCCTTCTTCTGGGCAGTGTCTTTACAAGACAGGTGACCCCAGCCATTATCAATTCTCTTCAAAACTGGAGGCTAGTGGAGGGAAGGATGTAATATACCTTTCTTGGTCGAGATGTATCCCCACCCCAGCCCCCAAACCACTAAATAAATAAAATAAATAAATCTATTATTAAAGTGTGAGATTCATTTTCTTGCAAGCATTCATAATAGAACAAAGAAATACAATAGAATCAATTAGAAACGACACACAAGCAAAGACTGACAAACAACTAATGTGGAAAAGAAGACAAACTTTGCAAATACAGATAAATAGTACTGAGAGCATAAGTTGCGAAGTCCTTGAAAGTGAGTTCATAGGTTGTGGAATCAGTTCAGAGTTGAGATGAGTGAAGTTATCCATGCTAGTTCAGGAGCCTGAAGGTTGAAGGGTAAAAACTGTTTCTGAAACTTGTGGCGTAGGACCTCCTTCCTGATGACAACAAAGAGAAGAGAGCACGGCCTGGTTGGTAGGGGTCCTTGATGATAGATTTTTTTTCTTGATGCAGTTCTCCAAGTGCTCAGTGGTGATGAAAGCATTGCCTGTGAAGGACTGGGCTGCATCCACCACATTGTGTAAACTATACTTGAATACTAGCATAGGAATGTTTTGTACACAAATATTTTGAATAATACAAAAACTGGCAACTTATTAAAAATGAAATAAAATGGTGAACGCTGGAAACAGTCAACTGGTCAGGTAGCATGTGTGGATAGAGTAACAGTGTTATCTAGATGGATCTTGCTACCAAGATTTGATGTCTCCAAACATTTTCTGATTTATTGCAGAATTGTGGATATTGAGCCTCAAGAAAATCTTTGTACTGGAAAACCATTCATAGACAAATACAGCATAGAAACAGTCCTTCGGCCCAATCAGTTCATGCAACAAATATTTGTTGCATATTTGTTGCATGAACTGGTTAGGCTGAAGGACTGTTTCTATGCTGTATTGTTCTACATGACTCCATTTTTCTTTCGTAGGGTAAAGGTGTTGCTGGCAAGGCTTAACGTTTTTAGCCATCCCGACTTTCCTCAAAATGGTGGTGGTAATTTACCTCTGAATCATTGCAGAGCATTTGATAGAGATGCTCCCTGGATACAATTCAGGGATTTGCTTGTTCATTTAAGAAGATTATTAACAGTCAAAAGCTTCTTGAAAATAATGCAAGAACTCATAAAATGAAACAAGATAACTTGTAACCATATTCCTATAACTGGAATCTACAGTATACGTTCACAAATTGTGTCACAAAACAAGCACCATCAAGTTCAGATTGATATTCAAGCATCTATTTACTCTAATCCAATTTTATTAATACCATATTCCTTCAACACCACCTAAACTCTACCACTCAGTTATGTTCTACGGTTAACTTACAATGGCCAGTTATCCAAACAACCCATATCTTGCTGAGATTGGGGAAGAAAATGAGAGCACCTGGAGGGAAATTGATATTGTCACAGGGAGAAAGTGTGAGGCTGTAGCTTCTCCAGATGAGCAAACAATTTCCCTTGGCATCAGGAATACCGAATTATTTGATACACTTTATTGCTATGAAAAATAAACCTTGTCTCCACAATTGGACAGTTACTAGAAAAAGACTTGAAAATCTTACATTTCGTTATCAGATGTGGCGAATAGATACAAGCCAAAATGTTGCCTTGCAGAAATATGTTTGGACTGACTTTTACCTATTGGTAATAAGCACCGCCAAATAAAACAAAACATATCCTCCGCTAAAAGTAACAATCAGCATCTCTTAGAGCAGCAGATCAGAATGCTTCGAGGTGTTACTGCCTCCCAACTTTCTGTTTCCAAACTACTGTAGAAGAATAATGCTTTTTGACTCTGGAGCGCCGAAAGTTGAGGGGAAGTTTGATAGAGGCTTATAAGATTATAAGAGGTATAGATGGAATCGACAGCCGGTATCTTTCCCCCAGAAATGACTAATACTAGAGAGCATATGTTTAAGATGAGAGTTCAAAGATGTGCATGAGGCCAGTTTTTTTACACAGAGTAGTGGGTACCTGAAATGCATTGTCAGGGGTAGTACTGGAGTCAAATGTGGTAGGGATGTTCAAGAGGGTCTTGGATAGGCTAATGAGTGGATAGGAAATGGAAGGATATGGATAATGTGTAGACAGAAGGAATTCATTTAGCTGGGCACTTTATTATTAATATATTTTGTTTGGTACAATATTGTGCTGTACTGTTCTATGGTCTATGACATGTAGGGTTAAACTGTCATCAATAGTTTTCTTCTAGGTCCAGGAGAGCTTCTACATTCTGCCATGAAACTATGCTCTTTTATTTTTCTTGATGAAGAAAGTCTTCCGATAAAGGAAGTTGCTGATGGGAAACTTAAACTGTTAAGAAAGAGTTTAACAGGATACGATGTATTGAAGATGGTTCCAGCTGTGAAGGGTTCTAAAATTATGGCTATAATTTTATGAATAAAGTTATTTCCCATGAATAAATCAAATACAGAAATTCAGGGAACTGTCTTTACTTGTAGTGTGTGAAAAGGCAAGACTTGTTGACATGTGGAGTGTTTGGCTACAAAAGGTGGTGCATACAGTCCAGGCTGTCCATCATAGGCAATCCCTCCCCACTGTTAAGTACATCTACGAGAAGTGTTGCCACAAGAAAGCAGCATCTATCCTCAAGGAACCCCCTATCCCCATCCAGGCCATGCTCTCTTCTTGCTGGTGCCATTGAGAAGCAGCTACAGAAGCCTTAGGACCACAGCATCAAGTTCAGGAACAGTTAATAACTTTCAACCATAAAGCTCCAGAATCAGTGTGGATAACTTCACTCACCTCAACTCTGAATTAATTCCACAACCTTAGGACTTACCTTCAAGGACTCTACAACTCAAGTATTATTTATTTATTTATTGTTACTTATCTATTTATCTGTCATTTATTCTTGCACAGTTTGTCTTCCATTGTAAATTGGTTGCTTGTCAGTCTTTGTTTGCATGTAGTTTTTCAATGATTCTATTGTATTTTGTTGTTTTACTGTGGATGCCTGTAGTGGGTGGTTGTCCGTCATGTCTGATGATAACAGGAAATCCTTGCAGGAAAGTTTTGAAATAGAAAAACCATTACATTGGGGCAGTTCCACTTTCTTGACCTCAGAACTTCAAGTCCAGTGGTACAAACAAACCTCACAAATTGGGGTCTTCCTTGATTGCAGTGGATGGCTAAGATATCGCCTGTGCCTTTTCATGCCCTTCGTCCTCCATGGAGCATTGCAGCATTGCCTTCCTGGTTGTTAGATCTCGCTGTAGATCTCATTCGTCCAGTCCACTGAAGGTGACCTCACATGCAGGAACAGGCATGCCCCTAGCTCACCAGGGTATGAGGTACCCTCACCTGGTTTAGCCCGTCTGTTGAAGTGGTGTATCGGGGTGTGGCTGCTCTCGCATGCAAGCAGCTACTTGGAGCGAAAGGTGAGAAAGGAGTGTTTGGTCAGGACAAAAGTTGAGTGAGCTGCCCCAGAACGGACATGACAAGCCCATTCACCAGAGGAGCTATCCCACCTGGACACCTCATTCACCCTAAGGTAGTATATGGTAACATAATGTACTTTGATAATAAATTTACTTTAAACTGAATTTTGAGTATTTGTGGGAAATAGCCTTGATTATTTAAGGAGAAGCTAAGATGGTACTTCAGGGAAAAAGATATGAAGGGATATACTCATGAGGTAAAATGAAATAGAACAAGTGGGATTAGGCTTGCGTGGAGCATAAATAATTTCACAATTTGTTCAGTCGCATTTTGAATGGGGCAGTATTTATTGCCCATCTGTAATTGCCTGTCTTGCTATGCTATTTCAGAGGGCAGTTAAGTCAAACACATTGTTTTTGGTCTGCAGTTAAATGTGGGCTTAACTGGCAAGGACATTAGCCTTCTTTCCTTTTAAGGCAGCAATTAATCAAGGAGACATTTAGGTCAATCCAACTAGCTCATTGTCATCAATACTTATGATTTATTTATCAAATTGAATTTAAGTTCACTAGCTATTCTGAGATTCAAATTCATCTCATTTTTCAGTGAGGAAAATGGAAAGATATGGACATTGTGTAGGCAGAAGAGACTAGTTAGCCATTTGATACTAATTTAATTGTTCAGCACAACAGTTTGAGCTGAAGGCCCTGTTCCTGTGCTGTACCATTCTATGTTCAACTTACATGTGCAGACTGCAGGAAGATGAATGGCAGCATTGCCCTGGGGTTGGGATTAGGATTGTTGCCTTTTATGAATTATGACCTAGATTTGAGAGTACAAATCATAATTTCCAAATTTGCAGATGACACAAAATTGGTTGATTGTGCACTGCCTCATTAAAAGAGAATATTAACCCTCTGATTGCTCTTTTTGGCACCTTGGGTGAAGTAGACATGCACTTGAGTCCGACTAAACCTCGAACATTATCTTTTGCCTCTCTCTTGGCTAGACAGTTAGTTCTTCGTAGGTGGAGAGATGCTGCCCCACCCACTTATTCTCAATGGTTCAGTGATATTATGTCCTGCTTAGACCTTGAAAAGATTCATTATTCACTTCTTAATTCGGACATAAAGTTTCATAAGGTATGTGGACCATTTCTTGAATACTTTCATTACTCCTCTTTAGATTAAGTTTATCCTTTTTTTGTACAACAATCCCTTCCTTTCAGCTTTTTTTTCTGTAAGTTTTATGGTTTTTTGTCATGAATTACATTATAGTTTTGGTAGTCGGCATTATATTTTCTTTTTTTCTATATATAATTACAGCTCTGTGGGGTTGAATGCTCCGATTAATTTTTCTTTTATACATAGAAATGGTTGGTCTGGGGTTTTATAGTGGGAGGGTAGGGAGGTCACTAATTTTATATGAATTTATTTTGGGTACTTTTTTCCTTATTGTTATGAATAATATATTTGACACGTTTGTTTCGCATTGTATAAATCTTCATTTTGCTGATGGTTTTTTTTTGTTGTTGTAGAAACACATAAAAAAATTAATTCAAAAAAAGAGAATATGCAGGCATTAGAAAAGGTTCAGATATGATTCAGGAGCATGGTTTGTGGAATGAGGGACTACAATTACAAAGGTAGAGTAGAGCGGCTGGGTCAATTTACTTTTGAGGAGGCTAAGGGGAAATCTTATCAAAGTTCATGAAATAATAAGTGACCTGGATAGAATAGTGAGTTGGAGGCTGTTCTCATCAGCATATTGGTCAAGAATTTAAGGTCAGATATAAAACACAGGGAAGAGAATTAAGAATGATATGAGGAAAACATTTTTACATAGCACATGGTTGAATATGGAAAACACTACCACCATGTGTGATGGATGCAGGTTCCTAAGTCAAAGTTGCATTTCTTTTCATATGTACAAGTGCAATGATAAACTTGCTGCAGCATCTTAAGCATAAGCACACTTATCTTAAGTATCATAAGCAAGGCAGATAAACTTAGAGCGTGGATCAATACTTGGAACTACGATGTTGTGGCCATTACAGAAACTTGGATGACTCAGGGGCAGGAATGGCTGCTGAGTGTGCTGGACTTTAGATGTTTCAAAAAGGCAGGGAGGGAGGCAAAAGAGGTTGGGGGGGGTGGCACTGCTGATCAGGGATCGTATCACGGCTGCAGAAAAGGAGAAAGACATGGAGGGATTGTCTACTAAGTCAGTGTGGGGGAAGTCAGAAACAGAAAGGGTGTAATAACTCTACTGGGAGTTTTTTATAGACCCCACAAAAGTAACAGAGACATTGAAGAGCAGATAGGGGGGCAGATTCAAGAATAATGCAACAATAATAGGGTTATTGTGATGGGTGATTTTAATTTTCCTAATATTGATTGGCATCTCCTTAGAGCAAGGGGTTTAGATGGGGTGGAGTTTGTTAGGTGTGTTCAGGAAGGTTTCCTGATGCAATATGTAGATAAGACATCTAGAGGAGAGGCTGCATTTGATCTGGTATTGGAAATGAACCTGGTCAGGTGTCAGATCTCTCGGTGGGAGAGTATTTTGGAAGTAGTGATCACAACTCTATCTCCTTTACTATAGTACTCACGAGGGATAGGAGCAGACAATTTGGGAAAACATTTAATAGGGTTAGACGGAAATATGATGCTATTAGGCAGGAACTTGGCAACATAAATTGGGAGCAGATGTTCTCAGGGAAATGGCACTGTGTTCTGCGTAGATATATTCCATTGAGGCAGGGAAAGGATGGTAGAGTTAAAGAACCATGCTGTACAAAGGATGTAGAAAATCTAGTTAAGAAGAAAAGAAAAGCTTACCAAAGGTTCAAGAATCTACGTAATGCTAGAGCTTGAGAAAATTACAAGGGTGCCAAGAAGGAGCTCAAGAATGAAATTTGGCTTGGCAAGCAGATTTAAGGAAAACCCCAAGACATTCTACAAGTATGTGAAGAGCAAGAGGATGAGCCGTGGAGAATAGGACCAATCAATCAGGAGCAAGAGTGGAAACATGTGCCTGGAGCCGGAGGAGATATCGGAGGTACTTAATGAATACTTTGCTTCAGTATTCACCAGTGAAAAGGACCTTGGCAATTATGGGGATGACTTACAGTGGACTGAAATGCTTGAGTGTATAGACATTAAGAAAGAGGATGTGCTGGAGCTTTTGAAAGGTATTATGTTAGATAAGTCACCAGGACCGGATGAGATATACCCCAGGCTACTGTGGGAGGCGAGAAGCAAGATTGCTGAGCTTCTGGTGATGATCTTTGCATCATCAATAGGGACAGGAGAAGTACCAGAGGATTAGAAGGTTGTAAACGCATGCTCAAGAAAGGGAGTAGAGATAACCCAGGAAATTATAGACCAGTGAGTCTGACTTCAGTGGAAGGCAGGTTGTTAGAGAAGTTCCTAAGAGGCAGGATTTATGAAGATTTGGAGGGATATAATCTGATTAGGGATAGTCAGCATGGCTTTGTCAAGGGCAGGTCGTGTCTTAAGAGCCTGACTGAATTCTTTGAGGATGTAACAAAACACACTGATGAAGGTAGAGCAGTGGATGTAGTGTGTATGAATTTCAGTAAGGCAACCTCTCACTGCAACGAGCAGAAGTTCCCACTTGCTTCAAAAAGGCAACAATTATACCAGTGCCTAAGAATGTGGGTTGCCTTTAATGACTATCGCCAAGTAGCACTCACATCGACAGTGATGAAATGCTTTGAGAGGTTGTTTATGATTAGACTGAACTCCTGCCTCGGCAAGGACCTGGACCCATTGCAATCTGCCTACCGCCACAATAGGTCAATGGTAGATGCAATATTAATGGCTCTTCACATGGCTTTAGACCA